>NC_043002.1:57074255-57169241 GCF_006345805.1 Octopus sinensis | reverse complement strand
CTGGGAATGGAACCCACGATCTCGCAATCGTGTGTGCAACACCCCTAACCACCGAGCCAAAACGCCTTCACTCACATACACACACACACACACACACATGCACGCACGCGCGCGCGCACACGCACATAATACATACATGCATACATATATACATACATACATACATACATACATACATACATACATACATACATATATACTTACATACATACATACATACATACATACATACATACATACATACATACATACATACGTGAATCCAACCGATGCCAGCATGGAAAGCAGACCATTAAATGATGATGAGGAGGAGGAAGAAGAAGAAGAACAAGAGGAAGAAGAACAGGTGGAGGAGGAGGAAGAAGAAGAGGAGGAGGAAGAAGAAGAAGAAGAAGAAGAAGAAGAAGAGGAGGAGGAGAAGGAAGAAGAAGAGGAGGAGGAGGAAGAAGAAGAGGAGGAGGAGAAGAATAAGAAGAAGAAGAAGAAGAAGAAGAAGAAGAAGAAGGAGGAGGAGGAGAGAAAATAAGAAGAAGAGAAGAAGAAAAGAAAGAGGAGGAGGAGAGGAGAAGACGAATAAAAGAAGAAGAAGAAGAAGAAGAAGAGGAGGAGGAGGAAGAAGAAGAAGAAGAGGAAGAGGAGGAGGGTGGGGAGGAAGAAGAAGAAGAAGAGGGGGAGGAGGAGGGTGGGGAAGAAGAAGAAGAAGAAGAAGAAGAAGAAGAAGAAGAAGAAAAAGAAGAAGAAGAAGTGGCGGAAGACGAAGAGAAGGAAGACAAAAAAGAGGAGAAAGAGAAGGAAGATGAGGAGGAGGAACAGGAGAAAGTAGAACAACAACCACAACATTTTGCTGTATTTGTCTTCATTAGCTAAAAGGCAGGCCTCTAATAAATTATTTCCTCGGCAGTCATTGGAAGATAAATCTTTTTTATGTAAATAATGTTAGGGAGAAGAAGGAAGCAACATAAAATAAATTAAATTGAAAGTAGGGATCACAGAAGATGAAAGATATCACAATCCCTTTTGTTATTTTTTATTTCTTCTCCCAAAATGACTTGTAAATCTATTGTCGAAAATGATAAGGCATATTTCGACTTTCACCCAACGGAGAGGTCAGCAAAGGAAACAGGCGAAAGGTGAATGTAACTTGACTGTTTATTCGATTTCCCCGGTGAAAATTCTGGAAAGTAATTTAAGTTTGTAGATCAAAACATTCAGTCAAGATTAGCCGACTTCCTGTTCAGAATTCATTAAGCTCACGTTTTCTTTGTTACAGAAAAAGCCACGGTTGGAAAATGAAAGAGGTAAGGAGGGAGGGTTCTGACAGTCTGGTTGTTCACGTTGATATCGGACGAAAGGAAAAGCGTTGCCATTTTGATATTTTTCGAATGGGGAGGCATGAGTGCGAGAACGAAATTTGCTTAGTTGGCGATGGAGGGTAAACTTGTGAACAAGGTCGATTTTTTTCATTATAATAATCATCATTATTACCATGATTGAGGGCGGCGAGCTGGCAGAATCGTTAGCACGCTGGGCGAAATGCCTAGCGGTATTTCGTCTGCCGTTACGTTCTGAGTTCAAATTCCGCCGAGGTCGACTTTGCCTTTCATCCTTTCGGGGTCGATTAAATAAGTACCAGTTACGCACTGGTGTCGATGTAATCGACTGAAACCCTTTGTCTGTCTTTGTTTGTCCCGTCTATGTTTAGCCCCTGTGGGTAAGAAAGAAATTATTATTATCATGTTTGTGAAGGCGGCGAGCTGGCAAAATCGTTAGCACGCCGTACAAAATGCTTCGTCCGTTTTTATGTTCTGAGTTCAAATTCTGCCGAGGATGACTTTACCTGTCATCCTTTCAGGTTCAATAAAATAAGTATCATTTAAAAGACTTTGCCAACATTTGTGGCTACTTCTATACAGGCAATAAAACCTGTCACTGCACCTACAACTTGTTATGCAGCATCCTGACATGTGAAGGGAAGAGAGAGGCTTTACAACAATTCCATCAGAGTTTTGAATAATTTCCTTTTCGGAGCTGTTTATTGACAGCTGTAATTGAAACTACATCGACTATAAAATTTCACTTAGGTCACTAAAACCTTTGAATGCAGTTATAATCGTCACAAAAATTCTATTTTCTTTCTTACAAAATGTAAGTCAGTTGTAAGTGGTTAGAAACACAATGACGGGTGCTGTAAGATGAGATCGCTGTCTTCTTTCGTTCTCAGTGAATTCAAATTGCTTTCACATAGGTCGTTAATGTTTTAAGCCATTGTGGTAGCAACTCCTGATGGAAACAGTGAAAAATTTTATATACAGGGTGTTCAAAAATCTCTCCGCAGCGAATTTTTTTCTCCAAGATGTATTTCAAAACATGTGCAGAAGAGTCAACTTATGTACTGAAAATGAAGGACGACACTTTCAACACCTCTTATAAAGTTTTATAAAGTCTTGTAAAGTCTAATATATTCTTTTATAGTCTTATACTATCTTATAAATAGTCATTTTGCAATACAATACTGCGGAGAGAGACTTTTTGAACACCCTATAGTTACTCGAGACAAAGAGGTCTTTGAGGTAGTATCTATTCAAGTATTGTTTAAATAAAAACTTTTAAAACACGTAAATGTGATTTTATGATAAACTGTTTGTTAAACCCAATAACAATACATACTTCGAAATGTGAATAACGGGAGTGGTTATAGGCGCAGAAGTGGCATAGTAGTTAGTAGTTTGTTTACCAGCCACATGGTTCCGGGTTCAGTCCCGCTGCGTGGCACTCTGGACATGTGTCTTCTACTGTAGCTTCGGGCCGACCAAAGCCTTGTGAGTGGATTTGGCAGATGGAAACTGAAAGAAGCCCGTCGTATATATATGTGTGTGTGTGTGCGTGTGTGTGTGTGTATGTGTGTATGCTTGTGTGTCTGTTTGTCTCCCACCATCAATTGAAAACTGATGTTGGTATGTTTACGTCCCCGTAGGTTAGTGGTTCAGCAAAAGAGACCGATAGAATAAGTACTAGGCTTACAAAGAATAAATCCTGGGGTGGGTCGATTTGCTCGACCAAAAGCGGTGCTCCAGCATGGCCGTAGTCAAATGACTGAAACAAATAAAAGAATATGAATTATAAACAATAAACTAAAATGTCATTTGAAAGACAATGTCAACATTTGTGGGTATTTCTCTACATGCAATAAAGACTTTCGCTGCACTTGTAGCGTTAGGTAACGTCCTATGTGAGTGTACATGCATACATACACACCTGCATATGTGCGTGTGTAATGTGTGTGTATACATACATACACACATACATACATACATACATACATACATACATACATACATACATACATACATACATACATACATACGTACGTACGTACGTACGTACGTACGTACGTACAAGCATATGGATCGTAGCCATAGAGGTTGATAAAAAGTATTTGGAAAAGTATAATTTAAAAGACATTGTCAGTATTTGTGAATATTCCTATACATGCATTGGAGGCTGCCACTACACTTGTAACCTGATAGGTAACGTCCTGACTTTAGTGTGCATATAATTATGTATATATTGCTTGAGCATCGTTCATTCTAGCTGTCAATGTCATCTGTTAGTCTCATAATCGACCCACATTTTTATATAGACATCTGTCAAGGCACACGTGATCAGAGAAACCAACGTGTCTGTGTGTGTCTGTGTGTGTGTGTGTGTGTCTGTGTGAACAAGTAGAAAATACAACTATAAATTGGAAAATGAAATTAAATTTCAATTGATATTTACATGGACAAACATGAAGGACAAAGAAATTGAGCCTAAATTTGAACGAAGTCTCGTACTAGAGATTAGATCATGAACTAAGCTCAAGCGATTATGCACCAATGTCAGCTCATGTAATAGTGGAGTTGTATTGTGCCAGTCATCCGTGTTAAACTTTCACCCAGAACTAAAATCCTCCAGCTCGTTATTACATGTATGCAGATTAAAAAAAGGAGTGGATGCTGAAAATTGCAAAGGTGGCCCTGAAAGTCGAAGCAATAGTTAAAAGTTTTTGAGAAGGAACGTTCTAGGCAAAGGCGAGAATGTTACCATACTCGCAAAAATTCAAATGACTTCCCTTGGAAATTGAAAGTAGTATGTAAGGTTGGTTTATTATAAACCGATTTCAACCGTTCAATGCTTGACTTCGTAATTGCTCAGAAACTGCTAAAGCTTACACTGACACAAGACTGGGAGTTTGTTGGAAAGATGTTTAGAGCCCTATTCATACTAGTCAGCAATATACCTGTGTCTAATCGAACATAATGGCACTGAGTTTCAGTATTATTATTTTTATTATTATTATTATTATTAATTATTATTATTATTATTATTATTATTATTATTATTACGCTAGTGCATATTAAATTAGCAGCTACACCATATATGTATTCAAATACACACACACACACACACACACACACACCACACACACACACACACACCACATACATATATATATATATATATATATATATATATATATATATATATATAAAGTCCGTTTCCTTGTTTGGTTTTATGTTTTCGTTTCTCGTTGTATTCTACGTTTATTTGTGGTGTCCTGTACTCATATACGCATGTATATATACATATAGATGTAGGTATGTACATATATGTATGTATGTATGCATATGTTTTATTTATTAAATTGTTATTACATATATATATATATATATAACGGGAAGCTTTATGAAAATAGACAAAAGACGAAGGCAGGTTTACGGAAATAAACAAAATAAACATATATATATGTATGTATGTATGTATGTATGTATGTATGTATATATAAATGTATATATATATATATGTCCAAGCTTGTTTTTACACATTCACCACCACAACCTCGTTTAGGCTTAGCAGCCCTTCCTATTTGTTTTCACTATTCTGTTTTTGTTGACAATTTTGACTCTCCGCAAAATCCCAAATTTTATTTAATTTGCTTTGCAGGAGCAGCTGTTTTATCGAAGGCATATCTCGTGAAATGCTCGAAACTGATGAAGGGTCGTTCTTTATGTTGTTTGTCTTGTTTTCCATTTGTGCTTTACAATGCACTCATACTTCGTATTTTTTGTTGTTTATGATTTGTGACGTCCTGTGCCCACATATGCATATATATATTTATGGTCTTTCAAAATATGACTGCGTGTGTACCGTTGGCGATTTTTTCCCCTCTGTCTTCCCTTCTCTGGATCTTTCCCATCCTCCTTAATCCCTTCTTTCTCCTTTTCTCTTGGTCACTGATTCTGTCCCCTGCCTTCCACCCTCTTTGATTCCCTCTCTCTCTGTCTCTCTTTCTCTCTCTCCTGCGACCTGCTGCTTCTTAAACCATTCTGTTGGCCTTCGTATCTCGACCAACATGTGTCCCCGCGGATCAGTTGTCTGTTCGTCAGTTTGAGTTCGGTCGTGTTTTTTTACGCTCGTAAAATTCGGTAAAAAAGATCAAAAAGAATTGTTGTTGTTGTTGTGGAAATTTTGAACGGCGTCGTTAAAGCGGTTTCGCGTTCCACTGGTTCTGCGCGTTGCATTTTTTCTGTTTTGACGGCCGTTTTGGCCTGTCAGGCGGGAGGAGATGGATGACCACTCCCTAGTGGAGGAGTCGGGGAGGAAGAATGGATATTTGAGAGCTTGTCGGAGACATCGAACTCTGAAGACGAGCAAATCGGTGATGTAAATAATGTGGAGAAAAAAAAACAGGAAAACGTACGCAGGAGTTGCAAAAAAGAAGACGGAACAGGAAAAAGAAATAAACCTAGAAAAATTGCCAGGTTTCCAGAGGTATATGAGGAAGGACAGCGGCGAGGTGGAACTGGAACCACCACCAAAGAGAAAGGAATGGTACAATAAGAGGACCATAATTTACAGGGTGTTCGTGAACGAAAGAAAGAAAATAGAGATCGTAAACATGGAATGGATAGAGGAGGCCCTGAGAAGATCGGAGGAGGAAATCATTTTCCTGACTCGAGGATCGAAGTACGGTACTGTAGTGGTGCATTTTAAAAGTGAGACTGCAGCGAGGAGGATGGCGGTGAAGGCGGTGAAGTCAGAAAGGGTAACACTTTTACCTATGTACTTGAATAGAAGGATCACACGAGTAAGGGTGGAGGAGTGCCACCAAACGTGGAGGCTGAGTGGATTGTGGCGGCTGTGATCAGCGCCACGAGAGAAAGTAGATATTCTCCATGCCTCGGTCAAGACCGAGGGCTGGAGAGGCGTAATAGTGGAGCTGAACGTGCAGGCGGAGAGCGAGGTACTGGTGGACCTGGCGGAGAGCATTAAATTGGGAGACGTGATTATGAGAGTGTGGGTGGAGGGCAGAGCTCCACGTTGTTACAAGTGTGGCCTGAGGGGCCACATAAGAGCGTTCTGCCCTCCCCCACCAAGAGAAAAGGAAATCGTTGAGGAAACTCCAAAAGAGGAGGCCCCAAAAGAAGAAGAAATTAAAGAGAAGCAGACGGAAAGGGAAATGACAGAGGAGGAGGAGATGCAAAAAAGTGTGAGGAGGGCAGAAGAAGAGAAAAGGAAAGAAAAGGAAAAACTGTGCGAAGCCCCAACCCACCCCAATACCACCCACACCCTTGGAGACCCATCCTGCCCCCGCAAACAGCAATCCCACCCACTCCCCGCCTACAAGAAAAACGAAAACAGACACACAGAACATACAAAAGCCCCAGTCCTACTTTTTATGTGTTGTGGGGAAGGGGGGATGAGAAAACGCAAGAAGGCTTTTTGAAGACGATGTATGGCAGGAGTATGAGGATGGAAGCTATGCGGTATTCGATTTTGAACTCATGGGCTCTTTGATGAGCAAGTGCAATGAACTACGTATAAATTGTTTATCAGCATTATGAAGGATGATATGATAGAGAGATATGAGAGAGAAATGAAAGGTGAGGTGAAAAACTTTGGAATCGTGATAGGAAACGGAAAGGTAAGTGATGCTGGCGAGAGGGGGCCGTTAGCATCGCTTTCATGTTATCATTTTTTCATTTTAACATTCATTTAATCATAATTTTAATCGCATTGTTTTATGTCCCCCATGTTTTGTAATGTTCCCTCTTCGTGGCCCCTAGTGGGTAATAAAGAAATAGACCAACATGTGTCCCCGCTACCGAAACGGTAATTATTTCTACGCCAGCTATGTTGTTGTTGTTGTTTTTGTCTCATTTGGTCTAAAGTTGTATGACAACCACCGTTATATATATTTTGTTTATTCATTACTGTTTTCAATTTCGTTTTCGTCTCTTGTATTCACATCCGTCTTGTGCGTTCACATTCCTGTCTTCTACCAAGAAATCTAATGCTTACAGCTTAGTTTTTTTTGGGGGGGCTGGCCGAGTTGGAGCAAATATCAGAATTGAACAGTCGAAATTTGCTATGATGATTCGGTGTCTGACTGAAGATTGAAGGCTTCGAATGATTTGTCTGTGTTCCGTGTTCGTCCCTTCCTGTATTTCACGTTCATTATATATAAAAACATTCATTCTTATATATATATATATTATATATATATATATATATTATAATATATATATATATATATATATAATATTAATATATATATATATATATATATATATATATATATAATTATATATATATATATATATATATATAATAAATTTATATAATTAAGGATAAGATCGTTATTTTAAATAGCGATCATATCAGGTGGCTAGCATGGGAATAAAAATCTCTTGGGTAATAATTATTGGTAAAATTATAATTAAGGGTATCTAAAAGATACCATCATGCTAGAAATAGCAGTCAAAACTTGACTCTAAAACCACATCAAATATTCATACAGCACCAGGAGAGAAGACAAAGAGACAAAATGAAGTAGCAAAAAATAATTTTTTGCTAGTTTATTTGGTCTCTTTGTCTTCTCTCCTGGTGGTCTATGAATATTTGATGTGGTTTTAGAGTCAAGTTTTAACTGCTATCTCTAGCATGATGGTATCTTTTAGATACCTTTGACAATAATTATATATATATGGGTGTGTGTATGAAATGTATACATATATATATATATATATATATATATATATATATATATATATATATATATATATATATATATATATATATATATATATAATATATATATATATATATATATATACATATATATCGTACCCTTATCTGATATAAGTCAGACAATATTTTATCCTGTTTCATATACTCTGCTGTTATCTGATGAGACAAACAATAGTGATATTGTTACGTTCTATGTTATCGTCGTTGTTGTTGTAGTATGTTTGTAAAATTATCCATCACACCTTATCTTATGAACGTATACCTGTTGTAGGGAGATGCATATGTATGTATATAGATAAGTATATCTATATACGTATCTACACGTATATCTATGTGTGTGTGTGCGGGTATAACCTACATATACCTTGAGTGTATGTATTGTTTTATTGTTTTACTTGTTTCAGTCATGTGACAGCGGTCATGCTGGAGCACCGCCTTTAGTCAAACAAATACACCCCAGGACTTATTCTTTGTAAGCCTAGTACTTATTCTATCGGTCTCTTTTGCCGAACGGCTAAGTTACGGAAGTGTAAACACATCAACATCGGTTGTCAGGTGATAATGGTGGGGGACAAACACAGATACACAAACATATACCTATATTCTGTCAATATTCTGTCACGCTTATTCGTTCATTCCACTCTTCGTTCTTTCGTTTCCCCCTCTCTCACATTTCTCTGCCTTCTCTTCTTGCTCACTTTCCCTCCACTTTTCACTTCACTGTGTCCCTGTAATTTTTTCTCGCCCCTCCTTAGTTCTTCTGTTCCTCTGCTTCTACTTCTCCCTCTTCTCTTCTCACGTGACCGGCGTTCGGCCAAGCTTTCTTTCTTGGTCTGGTCGTTGTCCGTGCAATATCGATATTCCTCATTGTGTTTGTGAAATCTTGTATCCCTACCGTAAGGCTTAATTTCCACACACGCCAGCTTAATTTAATTCGTCCTTAGTCGAAAGAGATCTGTTGTTATATCCTGTTTATTTTATGGTATTTGTGTAACATTGTCTGTTTTTTCCGTCCTTGTTTTTGTATATATTCGCTGCTTTCTTCCAAGGAATCTAATGCTCTTAGCTTAGTTTTTCCTTGGGGCTGGCCAGATTGGAGCAATCTCAAGTATAATCAGCCGAAATTGCGAAGTTAATCTGGTACTTGACTAAGGAAAGAACACTTCAAATGACCCGTCCTTGGTTTCTTTGTATCGTCTGCCTGGATGTTTTGCGATCCCATTTTGTATTTTTGAGATATATATATATATAATATATATATATATATATTATATATATATATATATATGTGTGTGTGTGTGTGTGTGTGTTGTGTGTGGTGTGTGTGTGTGTGTGTGTGTGTATACGACGGGCTTCTTTCAGTTTCCGTCTACTAAATCTACTCACAAGGCCTTGATCAACCCGAGGGTATAGC
Source organism: Octopus sinensis (assembly GCF_006345805.1). Lineage (NCBI taxonomy): Eukaryota > Metazoa > Mollusca > Cephalopoda > Octopoda > Octopodidae > Octopus > Octopus sinensis. The sequence goes on along the minus strand of NC_043002.1, from coordinate 57,159,757 downwards.
AGAAGATACTTACCCAGGGAGACTGAAACCTAAACCATGTGGTTGAGACGCAAGATTCTTATCACACAGCCACATGATGTGTGTGTAGAATATATACATATATAGTGGTTGTGTGGTAAGTAGCTTGCTTACCAACCACATGGTTCCGTGTTCAGACCCACTGCGTGACACCTTAACCGAGTGTCTTCTACTATAGCTTTGGGCCGACCAAAGCCTTGTGAGAGGATCTGGTAGACGGAAACTGAAAGAGGCCCGTCATATATATGTATATATATATATATATATGTGTGTGTGTGTGTGTGTATACGTTTATGTGTCTATGTTTGTCCCTCCATGATCGATTGATAACCGATGTTGGTGTGTTACTGTCCTCGTAATTTAGCAATTCGGAAAAAGAGGCCGATAGAATAAGTACTAGGTTTATAAAGATTAAATCCTGGGGGCGATTTCTTCAACTAAAGATGGTGCTTCAGCATGGTCGATGTCAAATGACTTAAACGTGTAACAGAGTTAAAGAGTATATATATATATATTATATATATATATATATATATATATATATATATATATATCTATATATATATATTTCTCTATTTAATATGCTATATATATATACTAGCATTAAAGGCCCGTCGTTGCCGGGTCATTGTGCTAGTGCATGTATGTATGTGTATATATATGTGTACATATTACATGCACATATATATATATATACATCTACACATAAAATACAAAGTTATATCTTGATATCGCTAGTGATAACAATACTCAAAATATATAACAGACTGGAATTGATAGCCGGTCTCTTGTAATTTCGATCAATTGTATCTTGTCCTCCCTCTTGTATAGAAGTGTGGCTACAATCCAGCCTACCTCTACGTCTGGGAGGCGGGGCGCATTTTAAATTTTTTACCGGGACGTCCTACGTCACAGATATAAAGGTAAAAATAAAATATTTCCACTTTGCAAGTTCGAGTCGAGTACTCCCTTGCACGCTCCGTTGACTCGAACCATAGTCGCACCAAGACACTTTTCGAAGGTGCTTTCCTCCATGTGTTCAAATCTTCTTTTTTCTCTACATTGTATACTTTATAGACAATAGTCTTTCCTTTAATTTAATTTTTTATTATCCATCTGGACTATTCCATTTCTGCACGCTAATTTTATTTTTAATTTATTCCCATTCATGTGTAACCACTTATTCAAGTTCAAGTCATTGATGCAATTCTATACCAATTGCTATTTTTACTTTTGTTATGTTACAATTATATATATACTCTCTCTCATTACTTGTATTAATAATTTTTACTGTATCCCAGTCTTTATACGCTAGGCCACTTGGTATTTTAAATTGATGTTATTAATTAATATTCAATTTTTTCACCCTTATTGTGATTTTAATTATAAATTAATATGTTCTCAAACCAGCAGTAAATTACTGGGGTAGTATTTACATCCGGGTTACTTGTATTAATAATTTTTACTGTATCCCAGTCTTTATATGCTAGGCCACTTGGTGTTTTAAATTGATGTTATTAATATTCAATTTTTTTCACCCTTATTGTGATTTTAATGATATAAAGATATATATATATATATATATATATATATATATATATATATATATAGAAAGAGAGAGAGAGAAATACAATTGACAATCTAACAATTTATTTCCATTATAATATGTTATACTATACTATAAAATATAACATAAAATAAATAAAGTCAACAATTTGCTTCGACTTCTATACATTATTTGATTTATAAACAATTCATGTCTATGTATACAAGTCTCTTCAGGGCCTTGGTTCAAAAAGACAGATGGAATTTCATGTAAAAGATTGCAAAATACTGATTCTGAATGCCTATGTCTTGGAGCGTGAGTTTTAACAGTTCAAATACATAAGTACAATAAAAGGACAACAAAATTCAAATGGATAAAATAATTATGTAAAGAAAATTTACAACGGTCAAAAAGGGTTTTTTATATCTCTCCAATAATATTAATCTAAGTGTATTTAAATCGAAAATAATCGATATATGATAATACTAATACTAATAATAATAATAATATAATAATAATAATAATAATAATAATAATAATAATAATAATAATTAAGCAGTTGTGGTCGATGAAAAAGGTGGTGGTAGTAGTACCAATAATTATCGGAGCCCTGGGAACAGTGAGTAAAAATCTCGAGGAGTACATGGGACAAATAGGGGCTGCAATAAGGGTGGAGCACTTACAGAAAACACCACTGCTTGGAACCGCTCGATTACTCCGGAAGGTGCTAAGAAAATAAGCGTTAGAAGCTGTGCAAAGAAATGATGATGATGATGATTAATAATAATAATAATAATAATAATAATAATAATAATAATAATAATAATAATAATAATAATAAAATAATAATAAAATATAAAGACCTACTCATTGAAATTGAGAAAATGTGGCATCTCAAGGCGGTTACAATACCAGTGATCGTAGGAGCACTAGGAATGATCAAGAAGGGAACCGAAAATTATATGAGAATGATCCCTGGCTTACCATCCCTGCAAGAAGTGCAAAAGATTGTCTTAACTGGTACATCACACGTATTGAGAAGAGCATTGTCGATGTGAGAACTGTTGCTGCTCATGTATTTTAATTTTAATTTAACTTAAAAAAAAAAAAAATTAACGAACTACTGAGTTTGGTTTAATGGCCTACCAATATACACTATGAGTTTCTTTGCCCTAGGAGTCGGGAAGACACTCGGCAAGAAATGGCAGAAAATTTGAAAGAAGAAAAAAAAAGTAATAATAATAATAATAATAATAATAATAATAATAATAATATATAAATAAATAAATAAAATATCAGAGTTTTACTTAGTTTTAGAGACCGATAAATCGTGTAAATCCATATTTATTCTAAAGATATGCCTATGCATGTTCGAAAGAACGTATTTCTAGTATATCAATTTATTCGTATGTGCTACTTTTCATATATTTATGATCAGTCAAAGTAAATATATATAAATTATATATAATGACAATATATAATAACGCCTCTCGTTTCTTATTTATATTTTATTATCTCTTTATCTAAGAAATGATATAGGTTATAATTATCGTAGATCTGTGTTTTTGTTTATTTTATTTACGGAGTTCTCCCTTCGATAAACTACGTAAATGAGGACCATAATTTGTTAGTTACTTTGAATAATTTTTATATCAATAACAATAAATAAATGAGAGGAGTTATTATATATTGCCATTACATATAATTTATATATATTTACTTTGACTGATCATAAATATATGAAAAGTAGCACATACGAATAAATAATTAGTTGATATACTAGAAATACGTTCTTTCGAACATGTATAGGCATATTTATAGAATAAATATGGATTTACATGATTTATCGGTCTCTAAAACTAAGTAAAATTCTGATTATTTATTATTTATATATTTTTCCTTCTTTCTTCACATTTTCTTCCATTTCTCGCCGGGTGTTTTCCGTACACCTAAGGCAGAGAAGCTCATTGTATGCATTCCCAGATTACACACGCAAATTTACAGGTAAAATATATATTTAAAAGAATTAATAAACAAATAAATTCATGAATGGATGTTGTTTTCACAGCAATAATGCTCTTCTCAGTACATGAGTCGTTCCAGTTAACACGGTTTTTTGCACTTCCTGTAGGAATGGTAAGCCTGGTATCATTTTCAAATATGTTTCAGTACCTTTTTTTATAATTCCTAGAGATCCTACAATCACTGGTACTGTAGTCGCCTTGAGATGCCACATCTTTTCAATTTCTATTAGCAAGTCTTTATATTTACTGATCTTGTCAAATTCTTTCGCCATTATATTGTGATTGCAAGGAATACTCATGTCAATTAATAAATACACCTTTTTTTGTCTGATCTTTTATAATAATATCCGGTTTATTAGCTTCTATAGTTTTGTCAGTATGTACGGGGAAGTCCAAGAAAATTGACACATTTTCTCCCTCAGTCACAGCTTCAGGATGGTGTTATTACCATTTGTCAGCGGTTTTCATTTTATAATGCCGACATATTGCTATTATTATTATTATTATTATTATTATTATTATTATTATTATTATTATATTATTATTATTATTATTCAGTAGTATATTTTTATATCGTGCTTTCACTTCACTACCGAGCGCAGCTCTGTGTGCCTTGGGTATGTGCTGTGATTTGTTGTGATGCTCTGATGGTTATTGTATGGAAAGTGTTCTGCGTAGGATGTGTGCAGTGCCTAGTAGTGCAATTTTCTGTATGTTATATGTGTTTGTAAGTCCTGGTGTTTTTGTTATGTATTTGTCTGAATATTTTTTTATCATGCCTAATGCACCTATTATGATAGGAATTGTTTCTGTTTTTAGATTCTACATTCCGGTTACCTCTATTTCCAGGTCTTTGTATTTTGAAAGTTTCTCCATTTCTTTTAGAGAAACGTTGTCATCCGCTGGTATTGATACATCAATTAGAAAACATTTTTTTCCTTCATGATCTCTGACAACTATATCTGGTCTGTTGGCCTTAATTTCTCTATCTGTGTGTATTGGCATATTCCAGAGTATGGTTGCTTTCTCGTTTTCTGTTACCTTTTCTGGTGTGTGCCTATACCATCTTTTTTCTGTTGTTATTCCATAATGTTGGCATAGTTTCCAGTGTATATAGGTCCCAACTCTGTCGTGTCTGTGAATATATTCCTTCTTAGCCAGGACTGGGCAGCCAGAGATAATATGATTTATTGTTTCTTGTCCATCTCCACATATTGTGCAGTTACTTGTTATATTTCTTTTCATTATATGTTTTTGGTAATTTCTGGTGGGGAGGCTTTGGTCTTGTGCTGCAATTAAAAATCCTTCTGTCTCTGCTTTGAGTGCTGAGCTTCTCAACCATTGTTGGGATTTTTCTTTGTCTATTTCTTTTGCATTTAGTTTAGTCCAGTATTTGCCATGAAGGGGCTTTTCTTGCCATCGTTTTATCATGGTTCGTTGCTGTTCTATTTTTAGTTTGGATTTCATTTGTTTTATAGCTTTTGTTGTTTCTTCATCTTCTTCTTCTTCTTCATATTTGTTAGGTGGTATGATTTCTTGTTTGTATTTATCAGCTTCCTTAAATACCGAGAACAGTTTTTTGTTTTGCTCGTGTTTTGCCGCTATTTGTATCAGTTTTCCTTCCTTCTGAAGTAGATATTTTGCAGTCATATGATGGTTATTTTATAGTAGTTTTCCAGCTGTATAAGGCCTCTACCACCATCTATACGTTGTATATATAGCCTTTCTATGTCAGATTTTGGGTGATGCCTCCTAGATCCTGTCATTATTTTTCTTGTTTTCCTATCTATTTTGGTCAGTTCATTTAGTGTCCAGTTAAGGATATTGTAGCTGTAACTTATAACTGGGACGGCTAAAGTGTTAATACCTATTATCTTGTTTTTAGCATTGAGCTCTGTTTTCAGTATTGATCTAACTCGTCTATAATATTCTTTTTTTACTTTCTCTTTCATTTGTGTGTGTTGTCTTATCTAGTTCATGGATTCCTAAGTATTTGTAAGTTTGGCTTTGGTCTAATTCTTTTATTTCATTGGTTTTATCTAGTGTGATGTTGCTACTCTTAATTAGTTTTCCTCTTTTCAGGGTTACTTTGGCGCATTTCTCTAATCCAAATTTCATATCTATTTCTTTGGTAAATCCATGAACTGTCTTTAGTAGTGTTTCCAGCTGTTTGTCATTTGTTGCGTATAGTTTTAGGTCATCCATATATAAAAGGTGGCTGATCTTTTTGCCGTAACATTTATATCCGCATCCAGTTCTGTTTAGCATATCCGATAGAGGTGACAGTGCCAAGCAGAAAAGAAGTGGAGAGAGCGTATCTCCCTGGAATATTCCTCTTCTAATGGGGATGGCTTTGGTTTTCACAAGTCCCTCTTTTGTTTGGAGCTGTAGCACTGTTTGCCATTTATTCATAGAGTGTTCTATGTACTTTATAGTTGTTGGTGCAACTTTGTTCATGGCTAGTGTTTCGAGAATCCATGTGTGGGGGATGCTATCAAACGCCTTTTTGTAGTCGATCCAGGCCATACTGAGGCCTTTCTTCTTTCTGTGGCTGTCTTCAGTTATGGCTTTATTGATCATTAGTTGATCTTTACAGCCATATGAGCCTTTGCGGCATCCTTTCTGCTTTTCTGGAAACAGGTTGTTTTCGTCCAGGTGCTTGTTCAATCTTTGCGATATTACTGCAGTAAATGCTTTGTACATTGTAGGGAGACAGGTTATAGGTCTGTAGTTTTCAGGTTTTGCTGTCTCATTTGATTTGGGAATTAAGATGGTTTTCCCCTTCGTGAGCCATTCAGGCATTGTCTCTGGCTCTGCCAGTATGTTGTTAAAATTTTCAGCCAGCTTTTTGTGCATTCCTGTTAGATATTTCAACCAGAAATTGGGGATCTTGTCATGCCCAGGTGCCTTCCAGTTGCTTAGTCTTTGCAGTGCCTGGGTGACCTCTTCAGTTGTTATGGGGGTCCAAAGTTGCTCAGATGCTGAGTTTGTTGTTTTAATACTCCTTTTTTTTTTGGTTGTTCGTTCGCCGACCATATTTCTCTCCAGAATTCTTCCACTTCTGCCGTTGGTGCTGCAGTGATTTCTATTTTATTTTTGCCAAGTTCTTGGTAGAACTTTTGGCGGTTGGAGTTGAACTGTTTGTTTTGTTCAAAGAAATGTTGGCGTTTCTCGTACCGGCGGATCCTTTGTGCTTATTATTATTATTATTATTATTATTATTATTATTATTATTATTATTATTACTATTACCCTCATCATCATCATCATCATCATCATCATCATCATATATCATTAAAATGGCCAGTGATTATTTTCGATTTAAATACATTTAGATTAATATTATTGGGGAAATACAAAAACCTTTTTGGACCATTGTAAATTTTCTTTACTTAATTATTCTATCCATTTGAATTTTGTTGTTCTTTTATTGTACTTATGCATTTGAACTGTTAACGCTCACGCTCCGGGACATAGGCATTCAGAATCAGCATTATGCAATTTTTTACGTGAAATTTCATCTGTCTTTGTGAACTAAGGCCCTGAAGAGACTTGTATACATAGATATGAATTGTTTATAAATCAAATAATGTACAGTGTGTAAACAAATTGTTGGCTTTGTTTTTTTCTTAAATTGGTCATGTTATTTTATACTATATTATATTTTATAGTATATTATATTATATTATAATGTAAATAAATCGTTACATTGTCAATTGTATTTCTCTATCTGTAACTTGTATTTATACCCCTATATCTGTGGTATTCAACTGCCCTACCAGTGATTTGGATGTTTCAGACCCCTTTGAAGGAATCGTTTTTTCCTTCGTTTCTTATTGTTTGTGTGTATTCTCAGTGCATTTTCAACTTCTGTTTTTCTTATATACATATATATTGTATGTGTGTGTATATTTATATATATATATGCATGAGAATGTATATATGTATATATGCATGTACTTTTGTATTGTATATATATTTATATATTATTAAACTATCCTCTATTTGATATATTGAGGTCTAATTCTTTTTGTGTATACTTCAATACGCCAATATATATATATATATATATATATAAAACTGAGAATGTGTCTGTCTGTCTGTCTGTGTGTTTCCCTAAAACTTGAGAACTTCACAACCAATGTCATTCAAATTTTACAATGCCTTACTTAGAATCCGGGGAGTGTCATCGGCAAAAAGTTTTTTTAACTCTTTGCCTAGGGCGAGCCCACAGCAATATATTATCTTCTCCACTACGATTCCCTAAAACTTGAGAACTACACAACCAATTTCATTCAAACTTTACACATGCCTTACTTAGGATCCATGTAGTTTCATGGGCAAAAAAATGTTTGTTTAACTTCTTGCCTGGAGCGAGCCCATAGCAATATCATATCTTCTCCACTATTTCAGTATTACAAGTTAAAAGTGAAACAAAAACATTTCTCTATTTTATGTCAGATACTTTCACTTTAACAATAAAAATAATAATAACAATTGAATTATTTGTAGTAAGTAATAATTAAAATCAAACTAAAGTATAATATAATCGTAAAATAACAAAAGTAAAATAAGCAATTGGTATAAAATTGCATCAATGACTTGAACTTGAATAAGTGGTTTCACATGAATGGGAATAAATTAAAACTAAAATTAGCGTGTAAAAATGGAATAGTCCAGATGGATAATAAAAAATTAAATTAAAGAAAAGACTATTGTCTATAAAGTATACGATGTAGAGAAAAAAGAAGATTTGAACACCTGGAGGAAAGCACCATCGAAAAGTATCTTGGTGCGACTATGAAAGCTACCTAAGCAGAGGCGGTAAATTCGCCACAATAGAAGCAAGGTTCGAGTCAACGGAGCGTGCAAAGGAGTACTCGACTCGAACTTGCAAAGTGGAAATATTTTATTTTTACCTTTATATCTGGGACGTAGGACGTGCCAGATAAAAATTTTAAATGCCCCCCCACCGCCAGAAGTTGAGGTAGGCTGGATTATAGCCACACTTCTATACAAGAGGGAGGACAAGATACAATTGGTCGAAATTGCAAGAGACGGGCTTACAATTCCAGTCTGTTATATATTTTGAGTATTGTTATCACTAGCGATATCAAGATATAACTTTGTATTTAGTATTTTATGTGTAAATGTATATATATAAATGTAGATGTAATATGTACACATATATATACACACATATACATGCACTAGCACAATGACCCGGCAACGACGGGTCATAATGCTAGTATATATATATATAAGGAAGTAATTTTATTCTCAAACGCAGGATAATGCTAACAATATAACATGAACAGGATAAGCTATCCATATTTTGCAGAAAAATCGGTCGGCGACAGACTTTCCTGCAAAATATGAATAGCGTATCTTGTTTGTTGATCTATTATTAGCATTATTCTGCGTTTGAGAATAAAATTATTTCCTTATCTTTATCTTTCAATACATCTCAACGCTTCTAAAGCAAACTATGTTTGTTGGCTTTCAACGTCAGTTGAATATATATATGTATGTATATACAGGGTCAGGCAAAATGATCTGACACATTTGTAGGTTAAATAAAAGGCATTGTTTTTCGTTTCTTTTTCAGTTGCTGCCATTAATTGGACTGGTGAGCATCGCGCTTTCATTGTGGAAACGTTTATCAAAACAAACGATTCTGTAACTGCAACACAAAGAGCGTTCCGTTTGCACTTCAATCTTGGTAGACATGATCCCGTACCAGCTCGAAACACGATCTTGTTATGGATTACCAACTTCAGAGCTACTGGATCTGCATTGAAACGAAAATCAACCGGCCGACCTCGCACCGCCAGAACTTAAAGATGCAATTCGTCAAGAAATTACTGCCATTCCACATGAAATGACCCGCCGAGTTATTGACAACTTTCGTGAACGCCTTCGACAGTGTGTGGACAATAATGGATCCCATTTGACTGATTTAATTTTTAAAACATAATGAAACAAAATGGCATTATATGTACTTTTCAAAAATAAAAACACTCTTTTGTTTCTTTACTTCATTTGCCTTTTATTTAACCTACAAATGTGTCAGATCAGTTTGCCTGACCCTGTATATATATATATATATATATATATATATATATATATATATATATATATATATATATATATATGGAATAATTACTATGAAGCTTGTGCAGAATATATTGTATAAAGGATCGTGGGTAAGACCAATACAATGCAAGGTAAATCACAAAAAACAAATATATGAATTAACGTAAACTTACCTTGTATCGAACATTTCAGGGTTATGACCCCATTTTCTAGAAATCGACGAATGTTGCCGATGTGCGTGTGTGTGAACGCTCATCGGCAACATTCGTTTATTTTCTTGAAAATGGGGTCATAACCCCGAAATATTGAATACAAGTTAAGTCTACATTTTTGTTTTCTTGTGATTTACCTTGCATTTACTTCGCATTGTTTTGGCCTTACCCACGATCTTTCATATATATATATATATATATATATATATATATATATATATATATATATATATATATATATATGTGCGTGTGTGTTTATATTATTTATATTATATCTTTTAGTTGTTTCGATCATTAGACTGTGGCCATGCTGGGGCACCATCTTGATATATAATTTTTCAATCTTTATCATTTATCATTGGACACGGCTTTGAAGGGTTTAGTTGAAGCAAATGAACCCCAGTACTAATTTTTTCAAGTCTGGTCCCTATACTACTGGCCTTTTTGGCAAACCACCAATTTGCTGCAACGTAAACAGACCAACGCTGGTTATCAAGTGTTGAGAGGACAAACGCGAACACAAGTTATCAAATGATCGTATACACATGTATGCGCGCGCGCGAGTGTGTGTACATATATGTATGTGCGTATGACGGGCCTCCATGCAGTTTCTATCAACCAAATTCCCTTACTTGGTTGACGGAAACTGTGTCGAAGACACCCAAGTTTTCGCGCAGTCGGATTGGAACCCGAAACTACGTGGTTATGAAGTGAACTTCTTACCCATACAGTCATGAATGTGTCTTCGGCATAATATTATAAATGCGTGCGTGTGTGTGTGAGTGTGTATGTGTTTGCGTGTGTGTGTGTGTGTATGTGTGTGTATGTGCGTGTGTATTATACAAACGTGTATTTGTAAATATATGCGCATATATATATATACATGCTTATACATACATACATACATACATTCAGCAACCGGTTTGAACCCTCTTAAACTGAACTTAAACTGAAAGAAAAATCAGACACATTATTACACTCTACGTCTGTGTGTGTATGTGTGTGTGTGTGTGTGTGTGTGCGTGCGTGCATGCGCGCGTGCGTGCCTAGCATCCGGTGAAAAATACATCGTTAGATCCTCGCACAATGAATCTACTGTTATATACTACGACCGTATATAATTGTGTGTATAACTGGGTATATATAATGTCTTCCCGGAAAACAATTAAAGTCTTCAATCGACGGCGGTAGAAAAAGATACGACGACCACTAACCGTGACAAAGGAAGATATATCTCCAAATACTTTAATGTTTCATAAAACCGATGATTAACTTAATTAATTCAAGGGTTTTCAAAGGATAAGAAATTAACTTGACCCCCAAACTCCCAGCTTTAGTCAGAATGCCGGTTGTATCTTTAGAAAAATCTGACGCCAACTTCCGAAAGTCATGTGATCTGGAACACTAAGAGTTGCTGTCTACTCGCCAACATTATTACAATGATATGCTTGAAACAAGATACGAGACTTTTCTTCAAATACGCCATATTGTTTTTTATGTTTTTTTGTCTTTTATCATTTACTTGTTTTAACTATTGGGCTGCGGCCATGCTGGATCACTGCCTTGAAGGCTGCTAGTTGAACAAATCGATCCCAGTATTTATGCCTTTTATATGGTATTTATTCTATCAGTTTCTTTCACCGAACCGCTGAGTTAAGGGGACGAAAACAAACCAATACTGTAGGGGAGATAGACAAACAGGCTCACAAACACACACACACATACATATATATATATATATATTCTTTTACTTGTTTCAGTCATTTGACTGCGGCCATGCTGAAACACCGTCTTAAAAGGTTTTAGTCGAAGAAATCGACCCCAGGATTTACTCTTAGTAAGCCTAGTACTTATTCTATCGGTCTATTTGGCCGAACAGTTAAGTTACGGGGACATAAACACACCAGCATCGGTCGTCAAGAGATGACGTGTAGAGGTACAAACACAAACACACAGACATATACGTACATACACACACACATATATATGTTGGACCTCCACCTCACTTTCTACAAAATTCATTCACAAGATATTGATCGACCTTGGGTTATAGTGGAATCCACTGGGCCAATGTGCCACACAGAGGAACTGGATCTGAGACCATATGGTTGCAATGCAAACTTCTTAACCAAAAGTTTATACTAAAAGTTTCAAACCTATGTCAATAAACCCCAAGCTCTTTTAGAAATGTTTGCTCTCGTAATGGGCACCGATATATGCCCCACCACCACCGATTGTATTTCCTTATGACCTTTTGAGAAATCGATATCTTTTTTATATAAGATTTTCGGCAAATCTGTTACAAATGGAAAAGATTCCGATGATATTGTCATCTGATGCAGAAAAATGGATGGAGAGCAGAAAGGTCACAAACCTCATCAAAGCATATCCTTTAATTGTTTTAGTAGTAAGTTGGTAATGCAACCGTGGGTTTGCAAAGTCGTTTTTGTATCTGGTTTGCAAAATTCTTTATGTGAATCTGTGTGTTGGAAGAAATTTTGTTGTGCCTAGGGAGGGTCATTATGCCAATATAATTAACACACACATTGGTTCAATTCCACTCCTTTATTATTGGTCAATTGGTTAAACATCTAACTGTCAGATCGATTAAGAGAAAAGTCACTGAAAATGTTGCAAGCAGCAACGAAAGAGCTTTAACATACAAAAACAAAACAAATGACCTACTGCTTAACCAAATTAAACAATCGATTAGTTAGTTGGATATTTAACCAATTGACTAATAGTAAAGGAGTGGAATTGAACCAGTGCGTGTGTTAGTACTATTGGTATAATAGCCCTCCCTCGACACAGCAAAATATAGGTGTGCGTGTAAATATGAATGTACGGTATGTCATTACTTAGTTTTATTTCAAGAGTTCTTGCCAATAGAGAAAGAGCCGGTTTCTAACCTAAATTCAAGGCTCCTTCTTCGGAATTTCAACATCAACAACAGGGTATTTTTGTATGCATGCTTTTTATGTATGTATATATGTATGACTGTGTGTATGCATATATATATCTTTCTACGTATGTATATATGTATGTATGCTTGTATGTATGTATTTATGCATGTACGTACGTATGTAGGTAGGTATTACGATGTCTCATCAATAAGTATCCGGACTGTTGCCACAGTAATGAAGCTGCTGTATGCAGAGTGAAGCCGCTTGGCACAGATTGACTTTGAACTCTGGTGTGCATGAGCACTAAGTTTTAATGTTCTAGCTCACTTCCGCTGTTTACAGCAGTGCTTGGAAGGAAGGTGTGTCGCGTGTGATCGCCACATTGACCATGACAGAGAAAGTTGTCATGGCGATACCTGCTCAGAGGCCCACGCAGTTACAGAATGCAATTTTTATCGATTATTGATCTATTGTTAAAGCCTCCGTAACTTAAACCCCGTGTAATCCTTTCTACTATAGACACAAAGCCTGAAATTCTTGGGGAAGGGGAACTAGTCAATTACATCGACCCCAGTACTCAACTCATTTCATTGACCCCGGAAGAGTGAAGGGCAAAGTCGACCTCAGTGGAATTTGAACTCAACGGACGAAATGTCACTCAGCATTCTGCCCGGCGTGCTAACGATTCTGCCAGCTTAAAACCCATGTAAAAATATCGTTGTTATAAAGCAATAAGGCTGCGAGTCGGCAAAATCGTCAAAGAGTCGGGAAAGAAGTACCTTCTTATACAGTGTGTTCAAGTCTCTCTGCAGTATTTTATTGCAAAAATAAATAAGATGGTATAAGACTACAAAAGAATATAATAGACTTTACAAGACTTTAAAACACTTTATAAGAGGTTTTGAAAGTGTCGTCTTTCATTTTCAATACATAAGTTGACTTTTTCTACACATGTTTTGAAATATATCTTGGAGAGTCTGACTGCTGGAGAGTCAGGATGAAAAAAGAAATCAACTGCAGAGAGACTTTTTGAACACCCTGTATTTCTTGTGGCTCTTTCCTATCTGCGTTCAAATCCCCGTCGAGGGTCGATCAAATAAAGCAGCAGTGTAGTTCTGGCATCGATGCTATCGATTTATCTCCTCCCCTCCACAGTTGCTGACCTTGGGTCAAAATTTGAAGGCTTTATCATTCGAGGGCCGAAAAAAAAAATGCTTAGCAGTATTTGTTCTGGTAGTTTACACTCTATGTTCAAATTCCATCGTGGTCAACTCTGACTTTCATTCTTTCAGTACCAATGAAATGAAGTATCACTCAGATACCAAGGTCCATGGCATCGACTAAACCTCCTCGCCTCCATTTTGCTGGCCTTGTGCACAATTACGAAGGTATGGCGAGAGAAGTTGTGGAGGAAAACACGAAACAATCTTCTCCATTAATCAAAGGTTTTCTAAACTGCGGCCATGCTGAGGTACTGTCCTCAAGAATTTTAGTCGAATGAATCGACCATCAATACTTCTTTCGAGCCTGGTATTTATTCTCTTGTCGAACCGTTCAGTTACTGGGACATAAACACACCAGTTGTCAAGCGGTGGTGAAGTACAAACTCAGGAGCACACACACACAATATATATATATATACACACACACAATATATATATATATATACACACACACACACACCATATATATATATACACACACACACACACACATGTACACATATACACACACACACACACACACATGTACATACATATATATATATATTATATATATATAACACACATATATACACGCGACGGGTTTCTTACAGTTTCCGTCTACCAAATCTACTCACAAGGCTTTTGTCACCGAGGCCACTCTGGAGCCCAAAGAGCCACTCGGTAGGACTAAATCCAAAACCATCTAGTTAGCAAGCAAGCTTCTTACCACACAGCCATGCCGAGAAATTAAAATTCAATTCATCTGGTTTTTATTATTTCAAATTCTGAAGCCAAGTAGATTTCAGTAAGATTGGAACTCAAAACAATGGAACAAACCCAAATATTCCTATTTACATTTTTCGGATATTTGTCTTCATCTTGTTTGTTAACACGTTTTGACTGATATACCCTCCAGCCTTCATTAGGTGTCTTGGGGAAATTTTGAACCTAGTTTCTTATTCGTAAGGTATTTTTCGATGTTATTACTCAGGTCACTGCCTGGAATAGAAAAATATCTTAGGAATGAGAACCCAGGTTCGAAATTTCCCCAAGACACCTGATGAAGGCTGGAGGGTATATCAGTCGAAACGTTGTGTTAACAACAAACAAGATGAGGACAAATATCCATCAAATGTAAATAATTCCTCATCTCTTAAATATAGAACTGTATTATCTAAATATTCCTTCCTATAATCTACTGCGTATTACTCTAAGTACCTCTCTCTTGATTACTAACTTTGAGACAATTAGTAAGGAAGAAATGAAGTGAAGTTTGTTGCTGCCCAGTTAGCTGATGTCATCAGGGGGCGCTGGTGCACTTGCCTTCTGCAATCGACCACCCACTTGTTTTTAAAAGAGGGTATTTTTAATCAAATGATTCAACTAATATTTTCTTATTAAGTCTGGTTACTTATTCTATAAGTCTTTTGCCAAACTGCTAAGTTATGGGAGATGTAAACACACCAACACCAGTTGGGAGGACAGACTTCTTTCAGTTTCCACTTACCAAATCCACTCACAGGACTTTGGTTGGCCCAAGGCTATAGAAGACACCTGCCCAGGGTTCCACACAGTGGGACTGAACCCAGAGCCATGTGGTTTGGAAACAAGCTTCTTACCACACAGTCACACCTGCACTTAATACAATATTTCACTAAATTTCTTATTTTAAAAATTAATTGAAAGAAGAGCATTTCAAGAGCAATATAAGAAAACAGTTAGCACCACTCCCCTTAATTCTTTGGTATGTCTAACAGATTGTCATAACCATTCAGACTAGAACTTGGTACCCTTCCTGTCCACAGACAACGACTGATCTACAAGGCATTTAAAGAGAGCAGTCACATTAACCCTTCTGTTACTGTATTTTGAGATTCTGTGTTTCCTTCAATAACTTTAATTATAACAAAATGATATAGTAAAATAACTTAGTTATAATTAAGCTAATGTTAGGAACATAAATTTTGACTAAGGCTTGGTGGAAGATTTTAATTAAGAACTTCTGTAAACAAATGTCTTGTTTTCATAAGTTCCGAATTAAAATCTTCCAAACCTTAGTCACAATTTATGTTCCTAAGAGGCAGAGTTGGTAATGAAAGGGTTAATCTGACTAGTCTGGGAGAAGCTGCAGCAAGGCTATAAGTGTTGTTCTATTTGACAAAAATAAATGTGGGAATATCATTTACTCCCCATTTTAACTACTTTTACTGAAAAAAATATATTCCAAGACAAATGTTAATTGTTGCATCTCTTTATATCATAAAAATCAAGGAATAATAAAAGTAAATCAATAACATTGGTGAAAAGAATTCCACACAGATTGGTTCCAGTGTGTAACTTGACAAATTTCATGAAGGAAAAAATTTGCAGCAGGTTAATCGTTAAACAAGTTCAAAATAGAAAAAGTAAAATGGTCAGCATTTCCAATTTTTTACCAAAATTGGAATTTCAAACAATTTGAGGGTATTGAAAACATCAAAAAGAAAAAAAGAATGTTACCCTCTACATATATTTTTTAAAATTTCATTTATCTTTTTTCCTCCATTATCAGAGAAAAATAACTCACAGCCAATGTCCAGGATTTACTGTTTGTATAAAGAACCAAGAAGATAATCTAAGAATGAAATGGCTACTGAGAGAATACTAAGTTTCCAAGACAAAAATGGATTCAGAAAGGGTGGAGACAACATTTTTTATTCGTTTTTATTATAAACAATAAAGCCAATTAGAAACAAGATCAATATATCTATTTATCAAATATAGATTTTATATATAATATATATGTATGTCTGTCTGTCTGGAATTGAGTATATATTTTTCATTTCATTTCATACTGTTTGTTTTCTTTATTATTGTTTTTATTAGCAAAAGTTTAAAAAAGTTGGGTGGGAAAAATTGAATGTTAATCAAGATAAATTAAAGTAAAACAAAAAAAAAAAAAGAATGTTTACTCTTTAAAGCACAAATTAAAATACCAATTATCAAAAATAAACAGCAGTAATAGAAAGGTGCAGCTCAGATAATGTATTCCATGGTGTACTTGTCCTGAAACAGGTTTCACAAACTAGAAAATGTATAAACAAAAGTGTTTCTAAGATCAAAAGATTTTCTTGTTAACCCTTCAGCATTTAAACTGGTTGTGTTCAGCTAAAATATTGTTTCATGTTCAAACTGGTCATATCTGGCCCCTCACACCTACCCTACAATGTCATACTAAAAGTAAACAATTACATCATAAAACTCTCAAAGCTAACAGATAATCCACAACTCATTCAAAGCAATGTGAATAAATACGCATTACATTTGCCAGAGTAAATCTGAATGCTAAAGGGTAGAAGTGCTTGGAAGAAAAAGACGGAGTTATTAATTTGTTTCCTTCTAGGAAAAGAAGAACTTTTCTAACTTTATCAAAACTGAATACGCTTTAAAAACAAGCCAGAGAAACCTAGGAAGTGTCCAGGAATAAATATTTGAAGTTATATAAATTAAAATGCTATCTCTAATCCTCTGCTGACTGCTAACCAATGTTGATGTTGAGTAGTAACAACTGGTAGCAATTAACTAGATTTTCTTGACACAGAATATTTAAACAATTCAAAAACCAGAGAAACTACAAATAAAACCATGAAAGGTAAACAGTTGATTGATCTACTTAGAAATAAGTTATTAGAAGAAAAAGGACAAAAGTGTCTACTTTTTTTATTCGGTAGTGTTGTATCAAAAGAGTTAATTCCTGCACAAAGCTATTAGAAATTGTTCCCGGCAAGTTTTTGGATAAACTGTGGTTAACACATTTGAATTAGAAAATCCAGTCAAGGTGCCTTATAGCTAAAAGTAAGGTTCATGTGACAACTGTATAAAATGTGGAATGAAGAAGAGTTGTAGATTAAATCTTAAATAGAAAGTGTATAATAGAAAAGTGGACCATAATAATAATGGTTTCAAATTTTGGTACAAGGCCAGGAAGTAGAGTTCAAGTTGATTACATGAACCCGGTAGTGAGCTGGCACTTATTTTATTTTTATTACCCATCCTGAAAGGCTGAATTTGAATACAGAACAGAGAGCAAGAAGAAACACCACTAAGCATTTTGCCTGCAACACTGATCATTCTGCCAGCTTTCTACCTTATTGGACCATAATATAAGGTGTGTACTTGGAGCCTTCTCTATCCATTATCATCCCACTGCTCTCGTTAGCCCACAAACTTTAAATAAATGGAATGCAAATTTTAGACAACCTCAAACTATCAAATGGACTTGAAAATCTAAGGTTAAAGAAACAAAACATGAATCCAAGAAAATAATGTATTTATAACAAAAAAAAAATCAATGCTGCAAATGATTCTGGAATGCATGTTATAATATATCAATATTAGATTTTTTTTTTTTTTTTCAATATATCAAAGCACAATTTAAACTGAAATTTAATCCTGAGCACCTGAACAAGAGAAAAAAAAGGAGAGGTGAAAAGAAATAGAAACAAGACTATTGGAGAAGAGAAGTAAAAAAAATTGAAAAACTAAAACACCAGTAGTAGTAGAAGAAACAAAATCACAATGTGACATTTTTGAAGTTAAGTAATTATCATTGATGACAGCAACAAGAAATTAGACAAAACATTGAGCCAGAGTGAATCAAAAATTTCACTGTGAACCTTTGCAACTAATATTGCTCAATGGCAAAAATTCAGAAAATTCTCCATGATTGTAAATATATCAGTAGAAAGGTTGTTATCAAAACACTGAATGTTTTGATAAGGAGGACAAAAAGAAAAGCAAAGATTGGGGGTGGATACAGGTGGACAAGAATAACAATACAAGAAAAGCCACCAAGACAAATTCTTTTGGTCAGACACTATTACAAAAAAAAAAAAAAAAACAGGCACTTGTGATAGAAAAATATCCCACAGGATAGGTACACACATTTTAAACTTGATATATAACAGTTAATGTATGTATAAGAAACAAATCATTAATTTCAGTTCAATGTGTGCATGTGTGTGCGTGTCTGTGTGTGTATCCCAAAGTCAAACATTGGCACTGGAATTAATATCAGTAAAAATACATCACAGTCTGTCTAAGATTTCATGCTTTTCTTTTAGATTCATATCTTTGAACTTCCTGGCTTTCTTCTTGGACAAGATCTTTTGCTTCATCTCCTCAGCACTTACATTAACAAAGTTTAATGGATCACTAACATCAATTTCTTTAGGTTCTCTAACGGCTTTCACAAATGAAGGAGAACTGTCTAAGTCATCAAGAGGGATTTTTGTGATGTAGGATTTTGCTGTTCCAGCAACTTCGTTGTTTGATATATTAGCTTCTGCTTTAATCGACTCGATATCAGATTTGACCACTGCCACTATATCTGATTCCGCTTTCTCTGATTCTGCTTTCTCTGATTCCGCTTTCTCTGATTCACACTTTTCTGATTCACACTTTTCTGATACTGCTTTCTCCGATTCCGCTCTCTCTGATTCTGCTTTCTCCGAGTCTCCTTTCTCCGATTCTGCTTTCTCTGATTCTGCTCTCTCCGAGTCTCCTTTCTCCGATTCTACTTTCTCCGATTTAACCGATCCTGTTTTAATTGAATTCGTTTCTTGTTTGTCCGATTCAGATTTTTCTGATCCACTTTTGACAGATCCTGAATCAGTTGTCAATACAGGAACTGCATCAGGAATATCATATATTGCATCACTTTCAATATTCTTAACTTCACTTTCAACTTCTGATACAGTCACCCTTTCCACAGTAGGTTCATGTCCATTTTCCTGTAAACAAAAAAAAAAGATTTTTTTTAATCAATTTACGTTTTGATTTTACAAGTTTAACCCTTTTTCTATCATATTTCTGTTGAATTAAAACAAAGGCAGTGTTATTTCATTTTTAAAATAATGAATTTATCAAAATAATTCATTAAGCTGTTTAGATGCATAACATGAAACTAGTGAAAGGTTTTAATTTACTTTAAAACAAGAGGTTTACATCAAACAGAAAAAGGGTGGTCTCAGGCAGGTAGGTATCAAAAGGGTTAAATAAAAAACATTTCAAGAAAAACAAAGATCCAGAAATGCTACTCACATGAAAAACAGGATCAAAGAGTACATTATTTACATTTGACGGATATTTGTCCTCATCTTATTTGTTAACACATTTCGGCTGATATACCCTCCAGCCTTCATCAAGTGTCTTGGGGAAATTTCGAACCTGGGTTCTCATTCTTAAGGTATTTTTCAATATTATTATTATAATTATTCAGGTTAATAGCACTATTCCAAGTTCGATTCCAGGCAGTGACCTGAATAATAATAACATTGAAAAATACCTTAGGAATGAGAACCCAGGTTCTGAATTTCCCCAAGACACTTGATGAAGGCTGGAGGGTATATCAGCCAAAACGTGTTAACAACAAACAGGATGAGGACAAATATCCATCAAATGTAAATAATGTACATAATTCCTCATCTCTTAAATACAGAACTGTAGGATCATATTTAATGCTCAGTCAAGCTAGACTGAAATATCTAAGTTTCATCTGACCAAGCATTGCACTCCCAGAACAGTTTGCTGTTTTCATAACCATAATTCTATATTTACCAGAATGTGTGTGACTAGTTCAGTTTCCATAGCAGTAAAAGTAGAAAAGTGCAAAAATACACACATCCTCCTAATAATGTAACTCCTAGTCCAAAATGAAATGCATATTTATTTACTTTAAAGAGTTTTTGCTATGTAAGGCTGGAACCATACAAGAAGATAAAGTAAACTACAAAAACAAAAAATGAAGTAAGTTTTGCCTTATATTTCTATATTTTAGGGCAATGATCCCTTCTTTAGATCATTTGGGAAAGTGAAGGATGTTAAGGTCACTGCTCAAGAGTATGGGGAAGAGGAAGGAGGGAGGTGACATGCACAGACTGGTGTTGCTATAGTAACTAAACCTGCTTCATGTAGTTCCTGCCTGTTTATGGCTGGTCTCTGTTGATAAGGAGGGCCTCCATGATTCTGAGATTATTCTTGCTGACTAACAGGTACCTTGAAATCCTAGGTCTGGCACTTTAGGTGTTTTTTTAAATGAAGTGTCTATGTGCAGATATTCTTTTATTCACATGCGCAATTTATTTACACAAAATTCGGTAAAGAATTTTCTCCTAAGACTATTCCTGTAATGGAAGATCTTATATCCCGATTATACTTCAATCATGTTGAACATGACTTCCCATGAATATTTTTTATTCAGTGTTGCATCATGTGACCTTATGTAATGATTTATTTATTAATGATTTAATTATTTAAAGGCAGTCTAGACTTAAGAGAAAATTATCAGTGAAATTTCAGTGTCATCATCATTTAACATCCATTGTCCATACTGGCATGGACTGGACAGTTTGGCCAGGGCTGGCAAGCTGGGATGCTGCACCAGTCTCCAGTCTGTTTTTGGCATGGTTTCTACAGTTAGATGCCATTCCTAACACCAACCATTCTGAGTGCCACCAACATGGGTGCCATTTGTATGACACCGGTATCTGTCACAACTGCAATTTTGCTCAGCTTGTGTCTTAAGCCTGACATAATGCCAAAGGTCCCCATCATTGCCCCCGTGGGACCCAACACTCAAAAGGAACTTGGCCACTTTGCCTCTGTGAGGCCCAATGCTCAAATGGTGCACTTTACATGCCTACGCTATGCCATGGGTGCCAGTTATGTAACACCAACATCAGCCATGACTACAATTTCACTTTGCTTGACAGGTCTTCTCAAGCACAGCATATCACCAAAGGTCTGTCACTGGTCATTGCCTCTGTGAGGCTCAAAGTTTGAAGATCATGCTTCACCACTAAATTGAGCACAAATCCCACTGAGACAAGAAACCAATGTCTAGGAATTGACATAATTATATGTGAATACAACAGACTTAAGTGTAATCAGCATACCTGGGCATGTAAAAGTGTTGTGGTTATCACTAATTATTTCCTAGTCATGGCCAATGCCAGTGCCGTCTGACTGGCACCCATGCCAGTGGCATGTAAAAAGCACTGATGGAGGCAGTGACAGGTGACCAAGACTCTTGGCGATATACCATGTTTGTGCTTACCTGTCAAGCCAAGTGAGATTGTAGTCATGGCCGATGCCAGTTCAATGGCACCTATGCTGGTGACACATAAAAAGCACCCACTACACTCTCAGACTGGTTGGTGTTAGGAATGGCATCCAGCCATAGAAACCTTGCCAAATCAGATCGGAACCTGGTGCAGCTCTGGCTTACCAGGTCCAGCCAAGCTGTCCAACCCATGCAAGCATGGAAAGCAGACGTTAATGATGATGATGCACAGGTTTCTATCAAAACCACCATCTTAATAGGTCAATAATTTAAGCTAAAACCAACACAAATTAAATATAAATTTCTTTTTTTACTTACAATAAGTTCTGGGGGAGGTGCAGGAAGGTCCTCACTCAGTCCATTGGTTATCAAAGTGGTACCAGAGGCAATTCCTTGGCTGGTGGTCTCACCTGTCTCAGCATTTTGTTTTGTCTCTGAAAACAAAGAAAACTAATGTATAATACAGAGTTTTTGTTTGATTGCTTTTTCTTTTTAAAAACTTTTCCAAGTTTGTCATTGCATATGACCATGCTGGGGCACCCCCTCGAAGTGTTTTGGCCAATCACTAAGTCCCAGGACCTATTTTAAAGTTTGATACCTATCCATTTGGTTTTTTGTTAAACAACTAAGTTACAAGAGGACATAATACCAGTTGCCAAACAGTGAAACACACACACACTTTGGTCAGCCCAGTAACATAGAAACTTAGCCAAGGTACCAGAGTGAAACTGAACCCAAGACCCTGTGGCAGTGAAGTAAACTTAACCACAGTTATGCCCATATCTATATTGACTGACATTAAGAAAACTAATTCAGTTTGATTAAAAGGTAGTTATGTAATTTCCTTAGATGAGGTGAAGAATTTAAAGTAAACCTTAAGATCTTCCTAAGAATGTTTTGAGTTTATATTTAAAATTTGGACTTAGAAAAAAATCTTAGGTCTACTACCTTAGTACCCAATATAAAGTACATCTGAACACAATACCTACTAAAAATACATTTGAGCATGGTACCTACAACAAACAATACTTTGAGAGCAGTTTCTGACAGAGAGCGCATCTGATGTACCTAACTGCTAATTTTGTCAAAATAAATACAAGAATTGAAATTTAAAGGAAGAAAATTGCCATCAGAATTAAAGTTATTGCAAAATAAGTTGGTGACAGTTAGGATGTTTGGCCATAGAAAAATCTACCTTAAGCTCCCCCCGACGCATGCAAGCCTGGAAAAGTGAATGTAAAAATGATAGTGGTGATGCAGGAGCATAGCATATTTTCAAACTAAACTTAAGGCTTCTCAAATGATGAAGGAAAAATAACTTTCAGTAATTCTAAAAACAGTGTTTATAAGTTGGCCAACGCTAAAAGGAAAAGGCAAAAAAAAAAAATTCGAAATTACTTTTTTTCCAAGAAAAATTAGCATTTGTAATATATTAAGGTGTGCTCAAGTCAGTCAACTGTATCAACTTTATTTACATTATTTACATTTGACAGATATTTATCTTCAACTTGTTAACACATTTCGGCTGATATATTCTCCAGCCTTCATCAGGTGTCTTGGGGAAATTTCAAACCTGGGAGCTCATTCCTAAGGTATTTTTCGATATTATTATTATTCAGGTCACTGCCATATGCCTGTGGGCATATGGCGTAGTGGTTAAGAGCACGGGCTACTAATCCCAAGATTCTGAGTTCGATTCCAGGTAGTGACCTGAATAATATCAAAAAATACCTTAGGAATGAGAGCCCAAGTTCGAAATTTCCCCAAGACACCTGATGAAGGCTGGAGAGTATATCAGCTGAAACATCGTGTTAACAAACAAGATGAGGACAAATATCCGTCAAATGTAAATAATGTACATAATTCCTCATCTCTTAAATATAGAACTGTATATCAACTTTCTTCAAATAAAATCTTGTTTAGTTTGAAAAATATGAGTTATATTCCTGCATCATCACTAATTTTAACATCCACTTTTCCAGGCTTGCATGGGACAGAGGGAGCCTAAGGTAGATCTTTCTATGGCCAAACACCCTTACTATCTGTGATCAACCCTCACTGTTTGCAAGCAAGGCACGTTTTTCAAGGAAGACTTCAAATCAAGGATACCACTTGTATGATGGTGTGCAGAATAATTTGAAGTCGGAATGTGCTTAACTTTGTCAAGACAAAGATATATGCAAATACACTTGCATGCACACAGGCATGCACACTACACGTAATGAGCTTTTTTACCATTCATTTCAACTGATTTTTAAAATAAAGAATTTAATAAAAATAACCATTATTTAGCTGGTGTTTTGAAAATAAATTTACATGGAATTTTGATGAAAGGTTTAAATTCAACCCTATAGCATTCAAACTGGCCATACCCAAGCAATATTCTTGTTTTATGGTCAAAGCAGCCAGATCTAGCCTCTCACACCTACCCTACAATGTAATTCTAAAAATAAATCACATCTTTGAAATCTTTTGGCTACAAGATAATTCATGATTAATCTAAATCAATGTGACTAAATCTATATTTAACAAATCACTTTAACCCTTTCGTTACTGTAGTTAGAAATGCTCTGTGTTCCTTTCAATTAATTTGAAATATAGCAAAGAATTTAGTAAAATAACTTATGTTCCTAACACTAGCTTCATGATAAACTGTGATTAAGGTTTGGTGGAAGATTTTAATTCAGAACTTATGAAAACAAGACATTTTTACTACAGAGCCAGAGGAGGTTTCAGCCAGGTTGGTATCAAAAGGGTTAAGAATTGTTTCTTTATTATATATTTTAACCCTTTTGTTACTGCATTTATTTTGAGATGCTTTAAGTTTCTTTCAATTAATTTTAAATATAACAAAGAATTTAGTAAAATAACTCAGTTATCATTCAGCTAGTGTTAGGAACAAATTGTGACAAAGGTTTGATAGATTTTAATTCAAAACTTGCGAAAAGACATTTGTACTCAGAGCTGGTTTCAGCCAGGTTGGTAACAAAAGGGTCAAAACAAAGTTTGTATCATAGAAGTGAGGGGCAGTATCAGGTAAGTTGGTATCAAAAGGGTTAAACCAAGTCATATTACTCAAACTGTTTTTGAGTGTCTAAACAGAAATAGATGCACTTCCCACTTTATGGTCAAGTAGTGAACCTTTGGAAAAACCCCACTAGAAGGAGGGAAGGTGTTTTAGGATGGCTGTGTGGTTAAGAAGCTTGCTTTACAACCATGTCACTTCATGTTCAGTCCTGTTGTGTAGTACCTTGAAAAAGCATCTATAGCCTTGGGCCAACCAATGCCTTACAAATGGATTTGATAGAGAGTATGCGAGTGTGGGAGCGTCACTTGACAACTGGGCTTGGTTTGTTTACATCCCCATGACTTAGTTTGCCAAAAGAGACTGACAGAAGTATCAAACTTAAAAATAAGTCCTGGGGCCAAGTTGCTTGACTAAACCCTTCAAGGTGGTGCCCCAGCATGGCCACAGTCCAATAACAGAAACAAGCAAAACAAGAATTCTAAAAATTAAATGATGTAGAACCATTTTGGAGTTACATTAGTATAGAAAATTGACATGTATTAATGGAGTTGATCACTATGACAACACTATTGATACATCGAAATGATCAGCTAATTGAAAAGTTTTCAATCAAGACTATCAAGAGCTCAATAGTGTTCAATTAACTGTTTGTTTATTTTTTTGGGGTATTTTCCTGATATTGTCTCTTTACTGTTATGGCTTGTATTAAGATCAATCAACAGTGAAAATGTATCTGAAATGGCTTCGGGATGTGTGTGCAGGGGAGAAAAGAGGGGGAAAGAACCTGTTGAACTAAATAAATCATTCAACTGCAACAAGGAGTTAAAGTAAATAATGTAATGTTTATTTGTGATTGATTCAGAGTTTAATCAGTTAAATGTTGATAAATCACATGTTAATGGATGTCAGTCATTAGTTTTAATAATCCAGGGTTTAAAAAAAAAGAAAAATTAACATAATGTGAATTAATAGAATAACATGAAGCACTAATAAGGATGGCTAAATATATTTACTGTATTTTCCAGCAGATATTTTGACCTTTCCAGAACATAATTTATAGGCAAAAGAGGTAGACTTGTCCTTGAAGACATCTTTGGAAAAATATAAATTCCATGTGAAATGCATCAGGATTAGGGAAGATAGTGTAAACAAACACCATCACTATGTTGACTTGTCTGTTGCAAACCCTGTTTGTGATGGCATGTTGAGGGAGAAATATCTTTGTATTTGCATTGTCTTAAATTACTTATTCTCAGGTAAATTAGATAGAAACTGACCTACCTTCTAAATTCAATTCTTTCATTAACATATGAGCCTCAATTTTCTTTGACAAAATATGTATTTCTCTTTGCAGAGACAGTTTTTAACCCTTTAGCATTCAGCTTACTCAGCATTACCCATTTATTCACACAAATTCTGAATTAATTATGCACTATTTTGTAGCTTTGAGATTCAATGTGTTTAATTTTAGAATTACATTGTGGGGTAGGTGTGAGAGACTGGATCTGACCAGTTTGAACTAACTAAAAGGTTATCTTTTGTCCACAGGAAATGAAAAGTTAATGAGCACAAGTTTGATACACATGCATGATAGGTGTTTAAGTTCAATGTCATGTCCATTTCTCCATACCAGCATAAGTTAGATGAATATATTAATAATGCATTGTTTTACAGCCAGATGGGCTTTGTTCAACCTGAGGTTACAGTAGAAACCACTTCTCCAAACTGCCATGCACTAGAACTGAACCTGAAACAACATGGTCGGGGAACAAACTTCTGAACTAAAGCCATACTTGTGCCTTTCTGAATAAAAACATGGTTACTCTGAGAAATGTTTCCAGCTCAAAACCAGTCTGGCATGATGTACACATTCTGAAGTAAGACAACTGATGGGTAGAGGAGGTCAGACCAATCAAAACTAGGTGGATATAAATATTCTATTTCATCTCTAAAAATGTGATGTGTAGCTCAAAAAATGCATCTCAAACATTTAATCTAAAAGGAAGTACTTCAGCAGAAAGTCAAACAACAACAGGTAGTCCTTTGCATGTTTAAAAGGAATGGGATACAATTAGGTTCTGCCAACTTTTCGATACAAAGATATTTTAAAAAAATAAAACTGGGTCTTTGACAACAGTTTTAACACCCATTTTATTTTCCCATTACTGACCTATAACACAACATGCCTTTATGTACCCTCATGCTATACCTAATCTATAAGTCCCAACTGTCTCTGATCTGGCTAAACTATTTTATATTCTCTGTCTATCAGTGACTTTTCATAGTCAACTGAAGATATTTTTTTCTTTTTCCTTTTCACCAAGCATGTCCAAACCAGTGTAACCAGTTTCTTTTATACCACAATACTTCTGACACCCAACCATGTTCTCAATCCAACTTGCACTCACCCCATTTTATAAATTAATCATGCACATCTGACAAATCTCATTCCATTTATTTTCAACAGCTGTAATTCTATACCCAAGTTCCACTTTTCTCACACAAATTGAGTTTTGTCTTGTTAAACATGTGTTGTTAACAGGTTAGAAACCTAATTTGTTCTACAGAGACAAAATATTTTTAATAAATGTGATAACTTGTACCTTCTAATAAATTTGTGAAAGCAGCAAGAAACACAAGAAAGGGGGGATTGGCAACACTACAAAGCCACCAAAATCAACCTAACTCAATGAAAAAATACAAAATTCACACTAAATGACTTGAAAAATGAAAAAAAAGCATTTATGAAGTCTAAAAGGGTAATGATCAGTTTATTACTTTCAAAAATTATTTAGACATAGAATATCACTGCTTTGAACAACTATGCTTCCATGCTTTCCACAAGCCAAATGAAATTTGTTGAGGCAGATTTTCTGTGGCTGAATGCCTTTTCTATCATCAAACCTACATTTGTTTTCAAGTGAAGTTGCTGCAGAAGACTAACAATGAATGACATTGCTTGCATAACAGTGACACTCAAGTACAGCTCTTGTGATGTCAAAACAAGACACAAACCTACACATGATGTTCTTTCAGTTTCTGTCTAGCAAATCCAATCACAAGATTTTGGTTAGTCCAGAGTACAGGTGGAGACACTTGCTGAGCATGCCACATAGTGGGACTGAATCCAAAACCATATGGCTGGGAAACAAACTTAGCCGCATCTGCATGCATGCATGCATGCATGCATGCATGCATGCATGCATGCATGCATGCATGCATGCATGCATGCATGCATATATATATATATATATATATATATATATTATATATATATATATATATAATATATATATATATATATATATATTATATATATATATATATATATATATATATATATCACAATCGAGGAACGGCCATAATAGGCCATTCACCCACTAGAAATAACAGCCAAAAGCTTAAACCGCAAAATAACATCAATTCCGTAAACCAGGAGAAAATTAAAAAACATTTACCCTGTAATTTCTTATACGATGCACCGTTTCATCTACTGTTTAATGGTAAACTAACCTGATTAAATTAAATCAAGCCAATCCACCATAGGCCCTTAGATTCATCAGTAAGAAATAGCCAAGTCGGAACAGATATTTTTCACGAGGCATTCCCGTCCCTGCCTCGGCAATATCTGACCTAAAATTTTCAAATCATCGCACTCGCGCCAAATTTATCGGCAGCAAATAAATATATAATTAATTTAATCAGGTTAGTTTACCATTAAACAGTAGATGAAACGGTGCATCGTATAAGAAATTACAGGGTAAATGTTTTTTAATTTTCTCCTGGTTTACGGAATTGATGTTATTTTGCGGTTTAAGCTTTTGGCTGTTATTTCTAGTGGGTGAATGGCCTATTATGGCCGTTCCTCGATTGTGATGTTGAACTTAAAAATGGTCTATGACTATTTAATTTTTTCCCCACTAGGCCGCTGGTGGCAAAAAAATTCTACAAAATTTTTTTTGCCACCCTATATTGATTAATATATATATATATATATATATATATATATATATATAGCTAAATTATGAGATAAACCTCAAGTAGAAGAACTGGTTTGAACAAAAATTTATAGGTTACACTATAAAAGAGAATGAAATAAAAATAACATTACAAGAAAATACTAACACAAATAATTGAGACATTTTTTCCAAGCATTCATGCTTAATTTCTCAGACATTCATATTTTATAATTTAGATAAATTATGAATAATATTTAAATAATTCAAAGTAATAAAAAAAATCATAAAGTCGGCTCAACAAAGTACCTGCAGAGTAGCTAAAGATCTGGATGAAATGAGGCCCTAGTACAAAAAATGACTATTGTATTTAATAGTGTAGGAGTTGTGCTAATTTATACTTGATTTTAACTGGAAAAAAACTAGTGTGTCCCTTAGATACAGCAAAGTTATGATTGGGTGGAGTGGGGGCGAAATTTTGTACCAAGATTGACACCAAATTAGGGGCACAACTTCTTAAAAAGTAAATATAGTAGTTTAATTGGCTTTACTGAAAATACATTCAACGTACAGATACAATTCATGGAGTTTAGCAGCAGATGAAATATTGTATAATTGAAAAATTATCAGCTTGCATGCTAAGATAAACACCCTTATGGAAATTGAGCTAAATTCTGTTTCTTTTAAACCCTTTGGTACCAAACAGTATATTTCTAATTAACAGATTTAATTAGAAAGCAAAGAATGTTGATAATTATTAACCTTCTGTTTTTCAAGCGTTTTTTAAAAGTTTTTTCTAGATATTGCTTTATTTTAACTCATTGTTATGAACCTTTCTAAGGCTATCCTAGGCTCTCTGATGTAAACTTGTTTTAATGTCATTTAAATTAAAACCTCTCATCAAAATTTCATGTTAGATTATGTTCCAAATGCCAGCTTAATGACAAAATTATTTTATTAGATTATTTTCAAAGTAAACTGAAACAAAGAATTTCAATAGAAATATGGAGACAAAAAGGATTCTGACAAGATTGAAAGGGTGTGATGCTTATTGAATAGACTAAGCTACAGATACAACACAAATTTGTGAAAATCAGAACAAAACATTATTAATTTTAATTGGAAAAACTGAATCAGTACCCTTTGAGCATCTGATGAGCAATCAACACTTGAAAAATATGAGCATAGAGGGAATTCTTGAGAGCAGCAATTGTGGAAAAAATTAGTATGTAAAATGATTGGTGTAGGGAAATGGGAAGGAATAACAAGAAGAGTGCCAGGGGAAATGTGGAAGATAAATTTAATTCAGAAGTTTATTGTGGCTGAGAGTAAAAAGAAGCAAAAACAGCATCTGTAAGCCATTGGTTGTTAGTAACTGTCTCAATCTTTCTTATTGAGAGAAAAGGTAAGAGAAGGAAATGAGGAAAACAGCATGAGAGCTGACAGTAGCCATGACATCATGACTGACAAAAGCAACCACCAGCAGAGACAGATATATTAATCTGGAACCAAAGAGACCAATTAAATAATCTCGTAAAAGTAAATGGTAATTGCAAAATGCCAGATTTTAGGTGACCATTAACTGTAAATGGGAAGAGCATCTACAAATTGACACAGCAGATCTAAGTGATTAAAACATTTACAGTGACAATTACTGGGAATTAATGTCAATTTAATATGCCTGCTTTAGATCATAAAACTAGGGTTGTTTCGCTTTTTCTTTTTTAAATTCCCCACTTTTATATCCTTACTAGGAGGTAAAATATTCATGATATTTTTCAAAGACTTTTTATATATATTTTGTATAACATTTACAATTTCTGATCAAAATCACAAGGATTCTTTATTTTAGTTGAAGGACTCAACTCCAGTCTCTTTTTTTTTTTTTTGTATTATTGTAAAGCCTGGTGACATGTAGCAAACTTGTAAGACACTGCCAATGCAGTGGGATTGAACTGGAGACCATGTAGTTGCATAGCACACTTATAAAACACATTGCCCTATCTGCACTTATTGGATAATCAACCATGGGCAGTGACAAGGTGAACCTCTATTTGCACAATGAAGAGAGTAATATATATTCCATTAAGCAATAGTGGAAGGAGATATTTGTGCTGTTTGGAGTAATACTATAATACTAACTGGTTGTATGGTGGGTCTATATTAACACCTCTCCCACTAGGTTAATTTCAACTATAAAAGACAATTTCTCTCAATCCTGTTTTCTTGAGTAAACGTTAGTCACTGTCTAAAAATTTGGGTGTGCTTTGTACACTTGACATGCTAGATATGTGAAATGGTTCACACCAGTGCACATTATTTCATATGATGCCTGGTTGCATTTAGCACAAAACAATCAGGAGTTTCCAGCCAGTACTAAAAGCCTACTACCACATCTCAAATTCGGTTTCTTTTACTCCCAGGTGACTTGACTGAGCAGATCTACAATCAAATTAGTTCAAAACATGACTAATTGTTTTCTTTTGTTTTTTGGCAGAAGACATTGTGCATCTAGAACATTATCCAGTGCGTGTGCGTGTGTGTTGTAAGGCTGTAATCCAAGCTGTAGGGTGTAATCCAAGGAAGATTTCTTTAGCTGCTCTTTTTCAGATTGGTTTCTCTCTGACATGGTTATACAGCATGGTGGCTTGCCTCATCAAATCAACAGCTTTGCTTGACTACTCACTATTGTTGCTGGTTACATTTTATTGCAACAGTGGCACCCATACATAGGAATGAAAGACACATCAAGTATATAAAGTTGTGATAATGTCAGAGCAAGGGGTAAACTCATTTCAATCATGATTACAGCTATCAGGATTCATCATTATTAACCCCTAGACATTGCTGACTCGAGTCCTAAGACTCATAGAGCTATAGGGCTCCTAGTTATTTGGTTTCAAATGGCATAGACCAAGATAACATTCCTCCTGAACAGGGCCACCAGTCCATCATAGGATTACTTAGTTACAATCAAGTGGAATGAAGTGTTTTATTCAAGAACACAATGCACCACTTGACCTGGGAATTGAAACCACAATCTTGCAATCATGAGTATCAGAATTGGCAAAATTTAAATCACGAACCCCAATTGATTTTTTGTTTTGGTCAGTCCCTGCAGGAGCTCCTCACCATTTTAGACAGGGAATGCAACAAGCATTTTGCTATATAAGGGAGTTCATTCTTGAAGTTTTTAATATTTGTTCATGTAATTCAACACCACAATCTGGTTTCTTACATTTCAGAAACTATGTAAAGCAAAGCCATAATTGTTTCTTCAAGCTTTTTTCAAACATTACAACCTCCATTTTATCTCTAAAAGTCAATTAACAGCAGACACACCAACAGAACTTTGATCTTTTATCTCATACCTTTAACCCTTTCGCATTCAGATTACCATTTCAAAACCACATCCGAACATGATCGTTGCCAGGGCCACGGATTGGCTCCCATGCCGGTGGCATGCACAAAGTGCCATTTGAGTGTTGCCAGTGTCACTTTACTAGTACGTGCCGATGGCACGTGAAAAACAACATTCGAACGTGGTTGTTGCCAGTGCTGCCAGATTGGCTCCTGTGCAGGTAGCACATGAAAAACACCTTTTGAATATGGTCATTGGTTGGCATTAGGAAGGGCATCCAGCTGTAGAAACTTTGCCAGATCAGATTGAGCCTGGTACAGCCTTCTGGCTCACCAGTCCTCAGTCAAACTGTCCAACCCATGCCAGCATGGAAAGCAGACGTTAAACAACAATGATGATGATGATGTTGTTTTGAATTAATCATGCTTTATCTCATTGCTTTGAGATTTTGATGTGATTGTTTACTTTTAGAATTACATTATAGGGTAGAAGTGAGAGACCAGATCTGGCCAGCTTGAACATAAAACAATGTTTAATTTCTCAAAACTTTAAACCTTCAAGCTGTCACTTTCCAGTCAGCTCAATGTCTTCTTGCAATCTTTAGTCAAGTTTCATCAAAAGATTCAGAAATTCATGCCAAAACCACTTATCTAATATTTAAACACAAGATTTAGTTCAGGAGTAAAACATCTGAACTCAGTTAAACTGCAGCATCAGTTTCTATTTTTACTAATTTCCTTCTTAAGGGCTGAGAAAACAAATGATTAAATAATGCCATTGAGTGCCCAGAACTTGAAAAGATCTAGCATCTCATTTAGCTATTTATGAGGCAGCTTGTCTTAAACATTTTGTTACCATATTTCTATTGCACTGCTTTTTGTTTCAATTCTGAAAATAATTAAAAATTTGGCAAAATAACTCATTAAAAGGTGGAAAGCTAGAATCGTTAGCATTCCAGACAAAATGCTCAGCAGCGTTTTTTCAATGTTTTACATTCTGAGTTCAAACACCAACATCGGCTAGCTTTCATCCTATTAACGTTGATAATGTACCAGTCAAATACTAAGGTCAACATAACTGACCCTCTCCCACTAAAATTGCTAGCCTTCTGCAAACATTTCTAACAATTATTAACCAATTAATGCCAAACTTTTTAATTTATAACTAAGAATCTCTTTTTTATACAACTTTATCTGATACTAAATATATTAAAAAAATTTTTATTACAGTAGGTGTAATATCTGAAAGATACTCCAGTCTTGATGACTAAGGATAGCTCAAAACAAAATACAGGTGTTGTAGAAATATGGATTATCCTCCTGGTCCTAAAATAAAGGACCATGGGCACTAATGGGTTAAGCTAAAGTTTGAAACAAAACCTTCTTTCAAAATTTCATGTTAATTTAATTCAGACCCCTTTAAAACAGACAAGTTTGCTTCCCAGAACAAGGGAACAATCTCAGGTGGGATGGTTTCAAAAAGGGATGACGTGGAAAAATATTTCCATTTTTCCAGGTTTATATGGAGTACACAGGTCTTTCCTGGCACAGTATCTTGCTATTTGTTACAGTGCTTTGTCATTTTCTTTCAAGCAGATCAACCTCTCACAATCAGCTTTCACCATTTATTCCTAATCAATCCTTGGTTTTCTTCCACAAGATCCTTCCATTTGAATCCACTGGAATTTTGTTTTTACCTAACTGTCATTTTACATGTCAAATGATCCTATCAATGCCATCTTCCTTTCTCATATGCCATATTTGATTCCTCTTAGACCTAGTCTGCTACTTAACTCATTTCTGCTGCCCCTCATACAGACAAACATTGTACACTTTAACATACATCATTATACTAATAATGGAATATTAAGTCACCCATCATATGGTGGGGAGGGGGAAACTTTGGAAATATACTCCTGCCACCATTGGTTATATCAGGAATTATAGCTTACATGCAATAATTATCGTTTAGCTTTTATCATCAAATTTCAGTGCTTACACAAAATCAAATACAATAATTTTCAAATGAAAAATATCACCTTATAACTAAAAAAATTTCTTTGTATACTTGACTGGCTCCCATGCCAGTGGCACGTAAAAAGCATCATTCAAGCATGGTCATTGCCAGTGGAGCCCGACTGGCTCTTGTGCTCGTGGCACATAACAAGCACCATTTAAGTGTGGTTGATGTCAGTACCACCTGACTAGCCCTCATGCCGGTGGCACATAAAAAGCACCTACTAAACTCTCGGAGTGGTTGGCATTAGGAAGGGCATCCAACCTTAGAAACTCTGCCAGATCAGATTGGAGCCTGATACAGCCTTCTGGCTTGCCAGTCCTCGGTCAAACCGTCCAACCCATGCCAGCATGGAAAGCTCACATTAAATGATGATGATGATATACCTTCTCCCATAACCGTCATTTACTTCGTCTTCGATTCTTTCTGACTGCCTGTATAGCATACTGAGAATGGCCACCTTCCTGAAGATACTAAAAATCCTGCTTAAAGAGAACTTTTGTCTTAATTAGGTTTCAGATATTAATTATTTGTATTTCTATTGGCTTTGCTCAGTTAGCTACAAACATGCTGGGACATCACCATGAAGGATTCTGAGCTACAAAACTTTTTTTCCTAAATCTGTTGCTTGTTCTAGCAGTTCCTTTTGAAACAAACTATGGAGATGTAAACAAACTAATACTGGCTGCAAAGCGAGGCAGGTGGACAAGCACTAACACACATAAGGCTTCCATACAGTTTCTGTTTATTAAATTCACTGAAAGCATTGGTCGACTGAGGAC
This sequence comes from Octopus sinensis, assembly GCF_006345805.1. Classification (NCBI taxonomy): domain Eukaryota; kingdom Metazoa; phylum Mollusca; class Cephalopoda; order Octopoda; family Octopodidae; genus Octopus; species Octopus sinensis. Next base: position 57,124,509 of record NC_043002.1, on the reverse strand, counting down.
AAAGCTTACAGTAGAAAGAACTTACAGTAGGCTCTGGGGTAATGGGGGCAATGAATGAATATCTAGAAGTGAGCACAGAGAGGGTGCTTATAATAGACCAGCAAGTGGTTAATTGTATAATTTGAAAAATTTGAAAAAAAAAAGTGCTATTAAGTTTCATTTAGTTGTAAAACCTTTAAATCCCATCAGACTAAATGAAAAATTTAAAAAAAAGGAAAAAGATGTCTTATTAAATCAGGCTGTTTTTTTTTCCTTTCTAAATATTTTTGTCAGGAAAAGGTAGAAAAAAGATAGCAACTCTTTCTTCACAGCAGACCCTCAGGGTTTGTAATCATGCAAACTGCACAGCAATTTCTCTAGTATCGGTCCCACATTAAAAAAAAAAACTCAGCACATACTATAAGGTGTTAGACAGGACACAAAGCGTTAGTTAGGACACAAAGCGGTAATTAGACAGGACAAAGTGTTAATTAGGACACAAAGCATTAATTAGACAGGACACAAAACGTTAATTAGATAGGACAAATAGAAACTGTGCCAAAGACATGGACACAGGCCTTGGGCCCACTAGATCCTGTTAAACTCTCCAACCTATACCAGCATGGAACATGCAACATTAAATGATAATTTTTACAATATATACATTTGTTATTATTCCTTAATGGAAAAGATAACAGTAGAAATAGCTAATCTTAAAAAGAAATTAACACAAATAATGAAACGCAGCAGACTACTACAAGAATAAACAGGTTTAAGTAGGATATCAGCTGAACAGAGAAGAAAACAGACCACAAAGGCTGGTTAGTTTCTTCAGCCATTATCTTTAAAAAGCAGCTACCATAGTAACTGGAGATAAAGAGAGGTAAACAAGACCATGTTTAAACGGGACAAATCAATGCTGTTTTAAGTTATGCATCATACTGAAGCCAGTTGTCTAAGAAGCAGGCCAGTGACTGTATGTGCGTGTGTGTATACACACACAGACACACATTAAACTTTAAGGCAATATTTCTTAAATCAACATTGCTTCGCAAAGCTAGTAGATATACAGAGAAAAATATCATTTGCTTTCTCTTTTCAAGGAAAAAAAATGATTTATGAGCCAAAGAACAAACAAGAAATATAAACCATAAATCATTAGGAAAAGAGCAAGGACAGTTTTTAATTTCCTCATTTGTGAAATATTTAGAATAAGCAATGCCTAACGAGAATCAATGCATTACATGAAACATTGCTTATTTCCACTGTATAGTCATCGTTTTAATGTTCACATATCTATGCTTGCATGTGTCAAATGGAGTCTAAGATTTTCTACACCCAAATGTCGTCCTTCCTGTTGCCAGCACTTGTTACCAAGCAGGGAAATATTTTCCCATGATTAAATAGGTTTTTGCAGAATATTGGAGTGATATTGCTTGTAGGGCAGTGACACAACTATCACCTGATGTCAAAACAAAGAGATACACCAACACAAATATGACGGGTTTCTTTCAGTTTCCATCAACCATTCGGAAGGCTTTGGTTGGCCCAGGGTTATAGAAGACACTTACCCAAGATGCCACACAGTGGGACTGAACCCAGAATTGTGTGTTTGGGAAGTAAACCTCTTAACCACACAGCCATACCAGTCATCAATCATTAAAATATTAAACTAAGTACACAGAACTTGTTATGGCTATGTCCAGCCTGGAAAAAGTTTAAATTGCTTGGAAATGGGGGAAGTTTCATAAGAACAAAAGATTTTCTAATGATGATGTTGGCAAGGTTACAGGAGTTGAGAAAAAGGTTGTGAAATTTAGTTCAAATACAACCACCCCATTACCCCAGCAACCTCTTCCACTTGATGGGGTCCAACTTTTCATCCATCTGAAAAGATGCAATAAATTAAGATACACCATAATACAGAGAGGTTCTTTCTTTACTCCCAAATAAAAAAAAAAATTTGTGCAAAACAAATTTATCTTACAAGAAAGAAGTGCACCAAGTTAACAGAAATAAAAGTCAAACTAAATGCTATACAGCATTTTAGTTTGGTCCAACATTCTTTATTTGAAAACTATGAGAATGATTCAGGTTTGATTTTTTTCATCACTTAAAATTTGCCAATACAATATTTTAAATAGAATATTAGTGTCAAACTAAATTGAGAGTCCAGTGATGTCCAACCTTTCTTTTAGTCCAGCATCCAAAATGTTATCAGGTGTGTGATACAATGGTGAGAATATCAGGTTCACAATCAAAGAGGTCATGGCTTGGGCAATGCTTTATATCCTTGGACAAGTCACATTTTCCCCAGTCTACTCAGTTGACAAGTGCCAGCTGACTGGTTCTGTGCCCCTCCTTTCTCTCCATCTGTTATGTCCACAAAGTTCCAGTGAGTCAAAGGTGGGAGTCTCAAACACTATAAGGAGTGCTCACAGCTATGCAGGCACCAAAAACAATTAGCAAAAGTGTGGTATAAGTGACAAGGTGATGCTTGCTTGCAAACGATGGCTAAGCAAGCCCCCGCCCCAAAAGTGTTGCCATTGGCTATTCCCGAAGTGGTGAAGCATGGTCTTCAGATGTTGAATCTGTCAGAGGCGATGACAAGTGATTAAGACCATTGGTGATTTGCTGTGCTTGAGAAGACATCAAGCCAAGCAAAATCATAGTCGTGGCCAGTGCCACATAAAAGGCACCCACTACACTCTTGGAGTGGTTGGCATTAGGAAGGCATCCAACCATAGAAACCAAACCAAATAGGATTGGAGCCCAATACAGCTCTCCAGCTTATCGATCAAACTGTCCAACTCATGCTAGCATGGAAAACAGATGCTAAATGATGAAGACAATGGGTTGATTAAAACTGAAATAATCCAAGCTCTTTTGTGAAAACAACTGAAGTTTTATGAATTTTAGCTAATAATGCATATTTTCATTTTGGACAACAAAGCTCTTTGGCAAGACTAGTCCCAGCATGTAATAAGAAACCACATATTAAGTAGACATTTATAGAAGTCACTTGAGTGATACATCACCAATTCCTACTCTTAGAATGACTTCCCATTGTAACACACATGCACACACACGTGCGCTCACACAGAGATCAGTGAACATGAACATAAAAATAGTTTCCTTTTGTTTAGAAACTCAGAAATTGGTATCCAATAGTAATTTAGAGAAGGGGAGAGAGAGAGAGAGAGGAGTGAAAAGAAATGAAATTGGAGAGCAAGACAAAAGGAAAAAGAGAGGAAGAGAAAGAGGTAGGCTGAGAAGGTGTAATACAATAACCTCACTGTCTGTAGTTGGTAAACAAGTTTAAACATAGCCAGAAAAATACTAAAAGTTTCTTCTAATTGAATTATCAATAAATTTAGTTGCTGTGTAAGTGGAATCAATTGTTTCTAGTCAACAATAACAACTTCAATGTCATTTTAATTTGAAGTTGGAGGTAATGGCTTCAATCAGGGACCTATTTTAGTACCTTTCCACTGACAGATGACAGTCATTTTGGAAAAGCCTCAAAAGGCTCTCTTGCTTCCTAGCGTAAAAGTATGAAATAAATATCATTAAGACAGAAATATCAAGATTCCACCTGCATACACCTAACAAATTCAAGTATCCATGGAAAAAAAACCAGTCACTGATCAAGTTTTTCATCTACCCACCTAACCAACGCACCTGATCCTCACCAATCACACTAGTCCAAATTTAGATCTTTGCATATATATTACAGCAAGTTTTTATAGTTCATATCACATTGTCAATCCTTAAACAAGTGAATAGAAACGTGACCCAGATTTTTTTGTGTGTTTTTATTAAACTAAGTGGAAGTTTGACACTATTTACAGCAGCAAGACAGTTATTTGATCTCAAGACTTCAAACAATGTCTAGAGTAATATTTCAGATATTTTTATGACTTATCTCCACACACACACACGCGCACACAATAATCAACCTTTTGTTTGAAAATTGCCCTTTAATCATTTAATCTAATCATTTAATTTAATAATTTAAGTACACGTTTGAAAGCTGAGTCGACAGATGAGTTTTAATGGCATGAAATCTCCCAGTGGATTTCCCAATGAACAAGTTTCTAATACCCAAGTGACTAAGAAGTGTCAGCAGAAGGGCACCCTGGCCCCCTAACAGTAAAAAGGGCTGAAACGTGCTTGGGGAGGGTTTATTCTCTGAAGACCTTGTGTTCAGCTCTCTTGAGAGTTTCTTACCACCATTTGCCCCAGTGAATTTAATTTATAAAGAGAATTTTCCTAGATTACCCATTAAGCTGTTCCCAACACTTAAATGCCATTTTTTTCTTTTTAATACTAGTTAAACCAGGACAGGAAGGGTTCAGAAACCTGAAGCCCACTTGTGACCAGATCTAATATTACAGAATTAAAAGTCAAGGTAACCATTATAAATACTGAACATTTTTTCTACAACTTTCAGTAAATTACTGAATTCCTGAGAAGAATTCAAATTTGAGGTGCAAGGTGGCTTAATGGTTAGAGTGTTGGACTCATGGTAAGATTGTGGTTTCAATTCCTGAGCAAAATACTTCATGTCACTCCAGTCCCCTCAGCTGACAAAAATTAATAATCATACAACAGAGCAGCGCTTCATCCAGGGAAGAATATTTATGCCAGAGAAACTGGAGAACCAGCCCTATGCTCCTTGCAGAGTAATGTGGACTAACCATTCAACTGTAAAATAATTCCAATTCTTTGGAAAATTACATTTTATTTGAAAATCCGAGGCAAGGAGAGTTAAGATATTTACTTATCTGGGAGGAAAAAAATAGTCAAATAGCCAGGTTGGTCAACATTAAAACAGCCATGATAGTCTCAAAATTTATTCATACTTCACCCTTTCAATGCAACTCATTCCAATTTATCAGGAATTTGATTTCAGTGTAGAATCAATACTTATTGGATCTATTCAATTTTGTAATTGAAGTTGTCCTGGTGGCACTGATACCAACCGCACCCTACCCTTGTAGAACCTTCAACTCAAAACCCATTCCTTGTAACACTGACGTAAAACTTCTGGTGACATTTGGTGGACCATTATTTTAATGGGTGGGGTTAACACGATAGAGTCTTAAACTATAAAACTACCTACAAAATGAGTAGAAAGAACTGACAGCTGAATAGCAGAAGCAAACTCCTAACAAGATGGAAACAGAACCAGGACTCGCAACTCAGAAATGTGAGGTACCAAACTAGAATTGGCGATAGTGATTGGTTTCTAAGTAGCATCTGACAAGCCCAACAATCCTTTAAGGACATGTAGGGACACTGAATTTCATTATGCAACCCTAATATAGTACAAAGTTTATTTTTATAACACCATATTCACTTGTTAAAGTTATCTCTAAAGATTTTCCACAGAAATTATAACCAGCACTGATTATCTCTGTACAGATAACCTTAAGTGAATTAACCCTTTACTTGCCTTTTATTAAAATATACAGCCTTTGTCTTAATTTTGGAAATGAAAATTAATCAATTGTCCTTAATATGTTGGTGCTTCAAGCATTACTATGAAATTTTAATAGGATATTTTAATTTAGATCACTTTAAAACATTCTGTATCACAGAAGAGTTAATGAAACAATTTGGATAGGTTCCAAAACAATGTTGTTTAAAGGAAGAACTAGACAATTCAAGCAATGAAAAATTTGACCAAAGCAAATTCTGAAATACCAAAAAGAGATGAATTAATCCTTTAGTTTTCTCATTCTGTCAAAAATAATGCATATTTATTCACACAGTTTTGAATTAATCATGCATTATCTCGTCACTGAAATTTTGATGGTGTGATTATTTTCAGAATGACATTGTAGATTGTGTATGAGACTGGATCTGGCCAGTTTGAACAGAAAACAGGAATATTTAGGGCAGATGTCGCCTGTTTAAATGCTGAGGGATGAAACCACTTTTATAATATGGGCTAACAACAAACTAAACAGGAAAATAAATAACCCCCATAACACTTTCAGGCATTCGAATACGCTAATTTCTACAGGGAGGGAATATGGGAAGATTGAAAAGTGAAACAAGGGGACAGAGTTTTACAATAATAAATAGAAGTTGAGACCTCTAAATTCCAATCATTGCTGGATTTTGTATATCATCTTCATTTCAAAGTCCACTTGTCCATGGTTTGCATGGTTTTAATGGAATTTATTAAAGATTTTCTTTGGATGGCTGTCCTTCCTCTTGCCAACTCTCACCCACTTCCAAATAAAGCAGTGTTTTTCCCTATGACTAGATGTGTCTTTATGGGAGGATTGGATACAAATGATGCTTCTTGTATGGTGGTGACCATTGTTTACAACTATTGCATGATTTCAAACAAGGAGACATACACACATATATATATATATATATATATATATATATATATATACACACACAAATAATCTGTGAGCATACCCTGAAAACAGTAAAATAAGCTTAAAAGAAACCCACCCCAGATCCTACACACTCACACAGAGGCTTTCAGTTTCTGTCTACTAAGTCCACTCAAGGTTTTGGCCAACCTACTGTGAACCTTGTCCCTGTAAAATTTTAATATGTACTCTAACATTTAAGTGCATTAGGAGTAATATTTAATAAGAACATCAGAAAAAAAAGTTAATTAGAAATTATTGTAATTAAAATATTAATCAATGACCAAGACATTTTTTTTCAGCAAATACAAGAGAACAAAATATTTTCCAGACTTCTTCAAAAACCTAGACCTCTTCAATGATTAACATTTACAGCTGTGGTGAAAAACAATAGACATGGCCACAATACGTGAAGGCACGGTGCTCTGATTAAGAAGTTTGCTTTACAACTCTGTTTCAGGTTTAGTCCTATGTGGCACTTTGAACAAGTGTCTGTTATAGCCCCAAGTAAACTAAAACCTTGTGAATGTACTTAGTCTATAGAAACTGATAAAAAGTTCATATATGTGTATATGAGCATGTGTGTGTGTGCATGCACACTTTTGTCTTGATATTATGCACCAGTTGTAAGTAAGCATCTCTGTTGTAAAAGCAGTGTTCATTTGCAATCTATGAAATTATGCCCAGCTATTGTGTTGATGTTTGAAGGACTCAGGAGAATATTACCTTACATGGAAACCAGTTATGGGTTGGCAACAAAGACATCCAGCCATAGAAAATCTACTTTGGCAAATTTTGCCTGACCCTTGCAATCTAAGAACACACAAAAATTGCACTTTTGTGGGTGTCAGAAAACAGGATGGTCCAGACATGCCATCCACATGAAAATGGTTTTAATATTTAATGCATGAAAAACTTAAAATATTGGTCACTGACTAATATATTTATTGTCGCTACATATTTTTATTTCCAGTTACTTTGTCTTAATGTTCCGGGTCTCAAATTAACATTAACTATTCTGATTTCTTCATGTCCATGGAATCTGAAATATTTCATTTCTAAAGAAGTGATTCTAAACATTTGACTTCACAGTCCACTGGAGGCCAAAGTACAAAATTTGGCACACTTCACATGGAAAGCTAATGTATTTTAATGTTAATGTATTTTTTTTTTTTTAGAAAAAATATACAAAACTATTTTATTATTCATAGTCATTTATATGGAAACCATAACATTTTTCATCATGCTCAAACATAAATATAGATTCTGTAAATTTTATTTTTATAAACTCACAGCACACTGAGAACCTCACTTGTAAACTATATAAACTTAACTCTTTTCAATAGCAACCCACCCAAGACAATCCTTTATTCTAAAATACAAACTTTGTTTTAAAATTATCAAAACTTTTCATCAAAATTTCATATTTATTTCTTTATTGCCCACAGGGGGCTAAACAGAGGGGACAAACAAGGACAGACAAAAGGATTAAGTTAATTACATAGACCCCAGTACTTATTTAATCAACCCCGAAAGGATGAAAGGCTAAGTCAACCTCAGCGGAATTTGAACTCAGAATGTAACGGTAGACGAAATACTGCTAAGCAATTCGCCTAGCATGCTAATGGTTCTGCCACCAAAATTTCATATTAATTTGTTCCAAACATCAGTCTAACAAAGGCTATTTTACTAAATTCTTCATTTTTCAAAATCAAAGTTGGTGTATTTCAAGAGAAACATTGCAACCAAAGGTTTCAGTAATAGTAAAGTGGATCCTCCTCTACTTTCCATAGAATAAACTTTTGAACCCAACTTCTGGTTCCTTTTGATGCCCACCTGTCTGAGACTGCAGCTGGTTCTACAATACAAACTTCTGGATTTAAAGTGGTCTAAAAACTTTCCATCAAAAATTCATATGTTCCAAACACCAGCTTAATGATAAAGATATTCTGCTAAGGTCCTCATTATTTTCAAAACTAACAAACAATGTATTTCAACAGAAATATGGTAACAAAAAAAAAAAAAAATACAAACAGGGTGCTAATGTGCTTGACTAAATTCTAGTTCCAACACTAACCCCTTAATACAATGGCATTCCCTTTCCACTTTAGACAAAATTAAAAGAAAGACTAGAATGGAAAGAATGAATATTTTACACAAGTTAAAAATATGGCAAGGGCATCATTTAACATTTTAACTTATTGAAAAGATTAAATCATATAAATCATGCAGCATTATTTGTCATGGTGGCAATAAATATGTGGTTTGTGTAAAGTTAGTGGATTCACATTTTTCTCCTCACTCCTCAAATTGTCTAATATTTAAAAAAAATTCCTTTGCAAAGTTTTTCAATGCTTTGTTGATGTTATGAATTATAAAAAAAAACAAGAGCCCCACCACCACCACCATCATTTAATAGGTAACTTTGGAAGTATACTTTTACCAATGTGCATCATCATTTAAGGCCTTTTTTTATGCTGGTAGAAATTGGACAGTTTGACAAAAACAAATGAGCTAGAGGCCTATGTCAGGTTCTGCATCCATTTTGGCATAGTTTCTATAGCTGAATACCCTTCCTAATAACAACCACTTAACAGAGTGTACTGGGTGCTTTTTACATGGCACCAACATACAATAATTATGAATTAACTGATACCAAATTTCTTAATGTTTATACAAAATGAAATTTTCAAATGAGAAATTTGTTTTAATTTCAAGGTAATTTTTTTATTCCTATATTTGCAACACATGTCTTAGTAAATTTTATCAACATATTCACAATTTATTCCATCACAAAGAAAATAAAATGGTGTATTTTTTAGAAAGTTCTGACACTCATCCTGTACCTCTTGTGTTAATTCTCTCCTCCTCCTCCTCTATGATGTAAAAAGTAACTGGAGATTGAAGCAACCAATCACCATGTATGATATATCAGCTATTATTAAATAGAGATAAAAAAGAGGAAGAATTAAGTGTTCAAGTTTATAAGATTTAAGAAGATTAATGGCGCAATACAGTAAAAAAACTGCTTCTTCCTGATGACATATTTTAGGGTGTTATTAGGACTCAGCTCTCAAATCTTTTTATAGCTGTTGATATGTCACTAAAACAGTGTTACATTGATGTTAAAACCAGCTTCCACTCCACCCCTACCTCTTCACAGTAGAAGACTTGATGCTCTAGAAATACAAACAGCATCTGATTCATACAACACAAATATTAATGCTGTGTGTGAAAGCCAACATCTTTTACAGGTTTTTTTTTTGTTTATCTGTCATTATGGATGCGAGTGAGTGAATGTGTATGTACACATGAGTATGCGTGCTTGTGGGTGTGTATTGTGTGCATGTGCACACATATACACACACGTCTACGTGTGTGTGTGTGTGTGTGTGTGTGTGTGTGTGTGTGTGTGTGTGTGTGTGTGTGTGTGTGTAAAGCACATTATTCTTACGGACTACATTACTGTGGTAACTTTCAATGTCAAGTGTTTAATAACCATCTAGAAGATACTGAATAATCTAGTAGACAAATTAAAATAGAAAATAGAAATATTTTACTTGAACAGCTGAGTAGAAATGTAGCTGATATTTCAGTATCCGATTTGACATTTTAGACCCACAGCCACATATGAACATCACAAAAACGAATTTAATACAGCAAGAAAAAAAATGTTGAAATACCTTGGAGCAAAAATTGTACTTAAGTTATGCAACTTTAAGAAAACTAACAACTAGCCTATCTCACAATGAGTCATAGTTATTCAGTAACAAAAAAGTAGGACTTCATCTTCCTGTATTTGAATAGATTTCTGTCTAAGACAAGCAGTTTAAAAAGTGGAGGGGAAAAAGCAGCTGTATTTAGAATAGAAAGAAACTTTAAAAATTATCTCTTGGGAGGGATAAAAAAGAAAAAAAAAAAACTCTTTAACCTTCTGATACCAAATCCCTGGCCTTATGAACGAAACTTCCTGTTTTAATATGATCTAGATAAAATGTTTCTATCAAAATTTCATGTTAATTTATAGTCCAAACACTAGATAAACAATAAAGCAGACAGAGAGACAAAATGCTTAGCAGCATTTCTTCCAGTGAGTTCAAATTCTACAGAGGCTGACTCTGCATTTCATCCTATCAGGGGTCAATGATATAAGTACCAGTGATACACTGGGTTTATGTAATCAAACTAGCTACCTTCCCCAAAATTTCAAGCCTTGAGTCAATTAGCAGAAAAAAATTGAAAGAAAGGCATTTCAATAGAAGTAAAGCAATAAATGGGTTAAAATAACACTAAAAAAAATAATATAAAGAGAAATTAAAATAAACTTGAGCAAAAGATGAAAATTCAGCAAAAAAAAAATATCTACAAGGCAACCACACTACAAGATACTTGAAGGAGTTTTAATTTCTTCAAGAGGCAACCAAGTAAACTGGAAATATTTGTTAGTGTTTTAAGTAGTAAATGTTTTGGTAACATCAAGTTTATTCAAATAAGCCTTTCCTGGAGCATGGATAATTTAACAATTCAAATATCTTCCTTCAAAGCTACAGACCATTTACAAATCACAATTTAATGGTTTTAATTATTTTCAGCCACAATATAAACATGTGTTTTACTCATTTAGAAAACTAAGACACATTGCAGAGAAAAACCTAAATTTGCAAACAATTTAAAATCTTTAAAAAAATGATATTTAAACTTGACAATCATGAGATTAGTAAAAAACTTTACAAGTCTTTAATTTATTTCAATTTTTTTTCTTTTACTTGTTTGTCATTAGATTGTGGTCATGCTGGAGCACTGCCTTGAATTTCTTAGTTGAATGAATCAACCCCAGTACTTTTTCTTTTTAAAATCTGGTACTTATTCTATTGGACTCTTTTACCCAACCAGTAAGTTACAGGGATGTAAACATATCAACATCAGTTGTCAAATAGTGAGGGAGCACAAACATACAAAGACACACAATGAACTTCTTTCTATTTCCAAATACCAAATCCATTCACAAGGTTTTAGTTGGCCCAAAACTGTAGATGGCACTTTTCCAAGGTACCACACAGTAGGACTGAACCCAAAACCACATGGTTAGGAAGCAAGCTTCTTACCACACAGCTATGCCTGTGCCTATATTCAGTTTTTAGGCTTAAATGTTTCCTAAGTTGAGAGAACTGATTATATTCTGAAAGCCCACAACACTTCTGCAGGTTCTTATTCAATTCTCTTAGTTTCTCTGCCGAGTTGATTTTTGAGGTTTCCCCAGCAATTATTGTGTTGTCCCTTTATTTGACATGTCTTTGAAGGGATTCAAACTCACATGCCTCAATTCATAAAGGTGCATGGCCTTGTGATTCAGGTGTTCAGCTCATAATCATAACATTATGGATTCAATTCCTGGACCTGCCTGTGCACTGTGTCCTTAAGACATTTCACATTACTCCCGTCAACTTAGCTGCAACTGAGTAACAACCAATAACAGTGCATCACTATCTCTCTTTATCTCTCTAGTTGTCATATCCTGGGTGTTACAATTGGGTCAAAAGGATGGAAGATCCAAAACAATGTCTAGACACCTAAACTAACAAGCAAAAACCACAATACAAGTTACCAAGCCACAATTAGTTGCAGGTGACAGCTGGCTCTTTTTGCCTCACTTTAATCGCAGAATACCATTAATCATATCTGTATAGCAATGGACAGCCAGGAAGAGATTTAATAACCATTTAGCCTAGCAAGAAATATCCTCTCCCTCACTGAGATATATTTATTAAACTTTACAAGAGCCTGCTAACCTCCAAACTGCCACCTGTCTTCCTGTAAAAGTTTAATGTATTCCACTGAAAAAGTAGAGGAATTCTTCAGTTTAATGTGAAATTGTTTTATTATAACTTGACATCAAAGTTTATATATATATATATATATATATATATATATATATATATTCATTTAACATCTGCTTTCCATGCTGGCATGAGTTAGACAGTTTGACTGAGGACTGGCAAGCCAGAGGCTGCACCAGGCTCCAGTCTGATCTGGCAATGTTTCTACAACTGGATGCCCTCCTAAAGCCAACCACTCAGTGTAGTGGGTGTTTTTTGTGCCACCTATATGGGCCAAAAGAATGTAGTTGTATAAAGCTGGAACAATGAAAGGTACAAAGTAAACTATAAACTGAAAAGAAAACAAAAAGTTACAGTTTTATTTTGTATTTCTATATTTTGGGGTAAAGATCCCTTCTTCAGGACATTCAGAAGAGCAGTGATTGGAAAAAGTTTGTTACTCAGAAGTGCAAATTACACCTCACAATGCTTCACAAAAACTACCACATATTTTATATATATATATATCTTATCTTTTACTTATTTCAGTGATTAAACTAATGGTAATTGCTGGAGTGCCGCTTTGAAGAATTTTTTTTTAAGCCTGACACTAATTTTGTTGGTCTCTTTTGCTAAACCATTATGTTACAAGTACATTAACACACCAACACTGGTTGCCAAGCAGTGGTGAGGGACAGACAAACACAGGTCTTCTTTCAGCTTCTGTCTATCAAAACTATGCACAATGCTTTGGCCAGCCCAAGGATGTAGAAGACACTTGCCCAAGGTGCTACACAATGGGACTGAACCTGGAACTCTGTGTGTGTGTTTAGAACATAAGCCAAGATGTATGAGAGATGAACATATTTCCCCAACTGACATCCATAGGATTGCCATTTCATAGCCTTCTTCATGTAATAATTTTATTTTTCAACTGAGTTGCAAATTTGATGTAACCAGGATAATCTTTGATCTGAAGAGCTAACCATCAGATCAAAGGATTACTATGTGGTATGGTTGCTGGGGCCACTACAGGAGCTTCTTTGTGATCACCACAGGATTCTATGAATCCATATATTGCCCATTAAATAAATATAGACAGATATGATATACAATCACTTTAACATTCCCTTCTCCACACTTCCATAGATCAGATGGAATTTATTGAGGCAGATTTTCTATGATCAGATATCCTTCATGTTGCCAACCGTCACCTGTTTTCAAGGAAGGTATTATTTCCTCATGGCTAGACAGGTTTCACAGAAGATTGGAAATGAAGGACACTGCTTGTACAACAGTGACATTCAGTTACAAATATCAGACAAAATCAAGAGAAAGAGACGCACTAACATAAATGCATGCACACCCAATGGGATTATTTCAGTTTATCAAACCCACTGATAAGGCTTTGGTCAGTCCAGGACTACAGTAGAAACCTCTTGTCTAAGGTGCCATATAGTAGGACTGAGCCTAAAACCATGTGGTTGGGAAGCAAACTTCCTAATCATACAGCCAAGCCTATCAGTAATATATATATATTTCTTTTCTGTTGATTGCCTAGAACAGTTAGAAAAAAGACCACCATTTTCAGTAGAATCATTCATACACATGGATAATTCCATTCATAATGGAATGAGTTACTAATTAAAACATAAGGGAGTTGTGATTTTAAGACTGAACTAAGCAACTTTATATATTGACACCAACTTGCCAGAAATGTTCTACGATACAGAATCTGGTTTGAAGTAAAACATTTTCAAAATTTATCAAATATTTATACTTAATGGTTAGTTGTGGTATACAAAAAGGTTCAATATGCAATTTTATATTACTGATTTACCTGAACATATGTAAATGATATTTACAAAAATATAAAGCTTTGTTTTTAAAAAAGAAATTGAAAAAAAAAAAATTCTAAATTGTATTTGCTATCATTTGGATCCTGCTTGAAATCCACTTTGTAAAGAGAAATTATTTAAAATAAGCCACAAATTTAGGGATGGAATAGTCTTAAGCCCTAGACAACTATTCTTTTTCATCTAAAAGGGCCAAAAGATAAAATTGGTAAGTTTTGTTTTTCTTTACACAATAGAAAAAAATTATACAGTACTCAAATTTCTTCCAAGAACCAATATATCTATATACATATATACACATGTACTTTATAAAAAATATGTTAACATCATGAAAAGAGAATAAACCTAGAAAATACAATTGAATATAAAAACACAAAATAATTTACTGTCTGCTCCTCCAACTTCCGCAGGTACTTCCACGGGCACTTCAGGAAATTTACTGTCGGCTCCTCCAACTTCCGCAGGTACTTCCACAGGCGCTTCAGGGAGTTTACTTTCTGCTCCTCCAACTTCCGCAGGTACTTCCACAGGCGCTTCAGGGAGTTTACTGTCTGTTCCTCCAACTTCCGCAGGTACTTCCACAGGCGCTTCAGGGAGTTTACTTTCTGCTCCTCCAACTTCCGCAGGTACTTCCACAGGCGCTTCAGGGAGTTTACTTTCTGCTCCTCCAACTTCCGCAGGTACTTCCACAGGCGCTTCAGGGAGTTTACTTTCTGCTCCTCCAACTTCCGCAGGTACTTCCACAGGCGCTTCAGGAGTTTACTTTCTGCTCCTCCAACTTCCGCAGGTACTTCCACAGGCGCTTCAGGGAGTTTACTTTCTGCTCCTCCAACTTCCGCAGGTACTTCCACAGGCGCTTCAGGGAGTTTACTGTCTGCTCCTCCAACTTCCGCAGGTACTTCCACAGGCGCTTCAGGGAGTTTACTGTCTGTTCCTCCAACTTCCGCAGGTTCTTTAGGAAGTTTGTCTGCTCCTCCAGCTGCCAAAGGTTTACTGTCAAGCAGTTTACTGTCCATTCTTCCAAAGGTGCTTCAAGCAATTTACTTCAACTCCTTCAGTCAGAAAAACTTCACACTATTTTTAAATTCGTCAATCACAAATATTTTCTAAGAATCTCAAATGTCTTAAAAGTTATAATTCTCTATAAGCATAAAAACTGATTCTTCATTGTTTTTGTTTTCTTCAGTGATACAACTAATATAAACGTACAGACTAACCGAAAGAATACGCTTCACAAAAATCTCGTAACTCTGGCAATAACTAAGGTAGGTGATAAGCAACAAATGTCTGCATGTACAAATTATATAAGCTGGCATAAAATAAAGTGTCCTATATATTAAATGATGCAGAAGAAAACCCATTAAGAAATATCACTTAATTGCACATACAAAAACATCAAAATCAACATCAGTCATGCTCAAGTGATTTTCTTTTCTGTTTTGGCAAATTTTTCCTATAACAGATGAAATAAAATGTTGGTTGATTATTTCCCCAGACAAGCTTTACATCAGAAAGAGAAAGAGAATGGGAGTAAAAGAAAGATACAGAAGAAATTAGCATAATAGGTGCAGGAGGAGGAGCATGATTACTTTCTGAGAAATATACATTTTTTTAATGAAATTTTACAGAAATAAATTTTCAATGGAGTAGGTTGCAATTATGTAAATTAAATTTAGAGAAAAAAAAGAAATATTCATTGCATATATACAAATGAGAAATTTACTTTAATATTATTTTAAGATAATTTTTATCTCAAAATTAATATTCATTTTATCATTTTGTATTAACCCCCAAGAAATCTGATAAGTGAAATTGTTATTCCTGATAATACCCATGGTAATAAAACTATACTTACTAAGTTACCTGTAACACTAGTATTATGAGAATTAAGAACCAAATACTCTACAAAAAAATTTCCTTTCATAGACTTTTTAAAGAAAATTATTACATATTAGAAATACTTGGGGTTAAGCAGTGATCTTATATACTATCACCACACTCAGCATTGTGTATTTTGGAAACCCCATCTTGGAGGATTCTAGCACAGTAGTTCTCAATTGCAGTCTAAGCAGCCTTCCAGCAGCCCTCAGCAGTCTTCATTCCATAAATATGGTAGATTTTTCATTAATTAACTTCACCCTTTTGGTGCAGCCCTTAAAAATAAACCAGGTTTTAGCTCTGGCAACCACTGTTCTAGAAGTATTTAGTGTTATTGTGTATTAATTGATCAGAGGACAACACACAACACGAGGTCATTGATCAGCTACAAACTGGCAAACTAGCTCTATACAATGCATCCAATAACCATATTGTACCTTTGATTCTTGACAAATCCGTTTTACAATTACAGCATGGAATTAGCTCTTCAAAAACACAACTTCACTTCAACATTATTTGGTATCAAAATTTTTGTAACACCAAATAAAAGTTGAGATTTTGTGTTTCTGAATTCCTGTGTCCTCCATGTACTGAGAGCTTTAGTTTCAATGGTCTTAAACCAAAATCACTTGCCAGGTATGTACAGCTCTCCAAAAATTCATAATTCCTTATATATAGACTGCTGCTCCCACTTATGGCCACCACACAGTGTAAAATTAACAGTGGAACTCAAAGCAATCCAGTTTCCAAGAAAGGTATTATTTCCGCGTGCGTGCGTGAGAGAGAGAGAGAGAGAGAGAGAGAGAGAGAGAGAGAGAGAGAGAGAGAGAATGAAACCAATGTGAAGTTCTTAAAATTGAAGTCCAGTGTTTGAATAAAAGTAGCAGAGATAAAAATTCAAACTTTTTATTACCAAATAGCATTTTCCACTGTTAGTTTCTGTAATTTTGAGCTTGTTCCAAATTCATGTTGGTAATATTATGACTGAAGGAAGCCAGCAATGTTTACTACACAGCTAGAAATTGGTGCCAGGTAAAAATAAATCAAAGGAGGTTGTATTCTGGGTAAGGGTTATGGCAGTCTGGACATTTCAGGACCTCACAGAAGAGATATCAAGAACATAGAAGCTGCCGAGAGCATTTAGATGGTTCTGGCAGAAAAAGGGGATTGATGGGATCAGAATGCTGTTTGAGAATGGTTCTTGGCTTCATCAACCCAGGCTAGGTCACTTGGATGAGGAGGTTTGTTGTAAGCCCTAAAATCCTTTGACCCCAGGATATAACACTGATTTATTGCATCTGTAAATGTTGACTTTGGATTTTCTCTCATGTGTAACAAAATTATGAAAGACAACTTGTTTACATTAGAATTAAAAACCTTCAATGGAAACCAGTTTCCAGTTTGTTTATTGAAGGTGTCTTTGATGTTCATTTTACAAACTAGGCCTAATTTTGAAAGTCAAATTTTTACGAGAGAGCTTAATATCAACATGAAACACAGGAGTCCATTGACAGTAGCAGTAATAATGTTGCTAAACGTGACATTGCAAAGAATGCACTCATCAATGAGTCACCTTTTAAAAGAAGATATCTAGCATTGTGGACCACAGGAGACTTTTTGCAATATATCCCTTGACACTGGGGTTAGCTGGTTACATATAAAATTGCTAAAATATCCAAGACATTGCTTCCAGAATTTTTTTTTATTAAATGCTAGAGTTGATGTTTCACACCCGTTTTATTTTAATCTACTCAGATTAAAATAAAAACACTATTCCTGATTGCCTTAGCTATACAGCAGAATGAAGATTTAGTTCCAATGTAACCAAATGATGTTTTTGTTTAAGAATAAACTTTTTATTTTGTTTATCCCATCCTTTTCACCCTTTGACTACCCCTGCTATTCTCATCATTCTCTTCCAACATCAGTACTTCTTTACCATTATACTTTTTCCACCTATTCCAATCCTGATATCACTCCTTTCTCTCTCATTCCCTTCTTTGGTCAACTGAGCAAATGTATATACCATAAATTATGAATTGTATACACACCATTTGTCAACAAGCAAGATATATTCTTTGTGACAAAAACTCAGTGAGTAGCTTGTTCCCCAGTTTGAACCTGTATCAAGCATGTTCAGACTCATAACATTACAATTTCACTTATCACTGCTTAGCGCTCCCCCTCCATTTACTTACGGTGAGTCGTTGTATAGTGCTGCCATTTAAAGTATGGTGACTGGAACAGCATAAGAGAGGTAATCTCAATCCAGCTCATAGTGTTGTCTGCTTTGTGTCTGTGACTGATGAAGCGATTACTCCGAAATGTTAACATCTAACAGTTTAGGTGGATGGTGCTGCAAGCTGATATATTGAGGCATTGTTTTACAGTCAGGTACCCTTATTGTTGACTGACCCATTTTCAAATACAAGGCCTATTTCACAGGCCTTTGAAGACAAAGCAACTGGATGATTTGTTCACAAGTGACAACATTGCTTACAGCTAATATGTGTAAACATACAGACACACCATGTATATAACACACATGACAAGCTTCTTTCAGTTTCCATCTACCAAATCCACTTACAAAGTTTTGACTCACCTAAGGCTGTAGTAGAATGCACTAACCCAAAACCATATAATAAGCAAACTTCTTAACCACACAGCCACGATTCACTCATATCTGCAGAGTAGTTGACGTTAGGAAGGGCATCCAGCCATAAAAACCATACCAAAACCAACACTGAAGCCTGGTGCATTCTTCTGCCTCGCCAGCTCTTGTCAAACCATCCAACCCATGCCAGAATAGAAAGCAGACATTAAATGGTGATGATATATGCATACACACACACACACACCACTTAAGTGACTTTGGTCCAAAGCAGTGTTGTAACTGAAGAGTCATTTTAACTAGTTAAGGTCACGGAAACCGATATAATTCACTTGTTTCTTAGCAGTACAGCATTTGGATCTTTTCTGTTTCGTTGCCAGTGGCTTCAAAAGTTAAAGTTTACCAAAAATTTTTTAATTTGGCACTATAATACTGAATTGCTGGAGTTATTTTTTTCCAGAAAAATGTTTTTAAAAAGTTATAGAGGTTTAAAGTTTCATCATTTTCATCCAGTTAGGAAACAGGATTTAGAAGTGGTCATTTTGTGTGTGACTGCACATTTTGTCAACAACCTGAAAATAGCACGTGTTAATGTTTGTAAACATGTTATGTCTCTGGTAATTTTCTTTCATGTAAATAAATCTTATTTAGCTGTTATTTTTAGCATGAAAGTTCTCTGGTAATTTTCTTTCATTTAAATAAATGTTTGTTAATTTAAGAGAAAAACAGTTTCAAATCTCTGAGTGAGATTTTGGCAAATAAACGTTAATAGATTTATCCAAAAAAGTTTTATTTAGTTATTTTTAGCACACCTCACAACCACCTCAATGCTCAATGACAAAAAGAAACAAACATTAAACAAACAATTTAAATATGTTTAATAATTTAAATATGCATACTGAAAAACCTGTCTGGTCTCGTGACACACTCCTCTGAAAACCTGCTCAGGTAGGACCCCTCCTCAGTTGACTGCTGTCAGCACATGCTTCCTCACAGACCTTTCAAAAACTTACTATGGCAACAAGCAAAAGAGTTGTTACTATCAAAACAGACATGAATGTGTCTGTGGCTTACAATTGGCTAAAATTACCAAAATTTTCAAACTTTAAAAGCTAATAACACTTTGATTTATAGCGAAAAGTACTTTCACGTCATTAATTAGCCTATAAAAGTGTTATCATTACACTGAATATGAAATCAATTCAAAGAGAAAATGCAAAGAGAAAATGGCAGCCGCTGGTACCCAAACAGAAAAGATCCTAGCAGTTTAATATGAAGCGTCAAAAAGTCTTGCACTTCTGCAACCCAACACTGACAATTCAACTGCATCTTAGATTAAATAGAATGGTTGTTACCTTAGATACAGTGGAATGGTGTCAATGACCAAGTCATGCCATAACAGGCCATACTATTGAGAAATATATATTAAAATATTAAAACTAAATACAACAGGTTTTGTGTTGACTAAAAGAACTTCCACAACTATATATATATACACACACACACATACACACATACATACACAAATACATATACGAACATACATATATATTTTTCAAATGATTATAAAGACTAAAGTTTAAAATATACCCAGGGTGTCGAATCTAAGAGAGAAGACTATCAAAACACAGATTCATTTTTGACAACGTCTTAATTGTTGTAAGCTTAAATAAAAATATTTAAGGATAGCAGTTCCCTACCAACACTTCAGTCATTTCTGCCACCACCACAATAGCTAATTCCTTAACCCGCTGGGCCTGGTTGAATATCAACAGCTCTGAATCAAATATCTAGGTCATAACATGACAGAAAAATAAGCTATTGGGATTAGGTTTCTTTCAGATTTGTCAAATAACCTGCTTAACAGGTAGGAGACTACAAGAGAGACATGGTGAGAGAGACCAGGAGAGAGAGGGAGAGAGAATTCTTTGGAACTTAGACTATGAAAACTATTAGGAAACAGGTTGAATTTAGACAACTAAGTGTTTCCTTTTATAGTATAGATACTATGAAAAAAGAACGATTTAGATATGCACACACCAAATAAAAACATCTCAAATAAATACAATAGAAAATAGATAACACTTAGAGTCACAGCTTGCAGTGAAGATAGGAACTGCAAATAGATAAAATGAATTAAGAGAGGTTTAAAATAAACCAAATATTGACACATGTCGATCAAGTGAACAGTAGAAATGGTGATTTAATAAGGTTTATAGCATGTTTATCTACATGAACAGGGTCTAAGCCAACATTACTGCACTGGATGTCATACAAGACATTACTTTCAAAAAATGTCACACAAAAAAAAAAAATTAGGAAAAAAAAGAAAAAGCATCTGTGAGGTTGGGTGGGGTGCGAAAGTATGTGCTTTAAGTTTTTAGCTTTCAGATTACTGCACGAAATGTAAAACTTATTTACATTGTTTTGAATTAATCATGCATTAATTGTTTTGAATTTAGAGGTTGAGATTCTGATGATGGGATTGGAGATTCTGATGATGGGATTGTTTATTCTGAGAATAAAATTATAGGTATGAGAGGTCACATCTGGTCAGTTCCAACATAAAATGAAAACATTTAGGGTCAGATGTGGCCTGCACAAAAACTTTTCCAGATAATGTGCTAACAGGCCGTGTAGTAAGAAGGTTACTTCCCATCCACATGGTTCTGGGTTCAGCATCAGAGAGAGAGAGAACGACAGCGACAGAGAGAGAGAGAACGACAGCGACAGAGAGAGAGAGAGCGACAGACAGAGAGAGAGAGCGACAGACAGAGAGAGAGAGAGAGAGAGCGACAGACAGAGAGAGAGAGAGAGAGAGCGACAGAGAGAGAGAGAGAGAGAGAGAGAGCGACAGACAGAGAGAGAGAGAGAGAGCGACAGACAGAGAGAGAGAGAGAGAGAGCGACAGAGAGCGACAGACACAGAGCGACAGACAGAGAGAGAGAGAGAGCGACAGACAGAGAGAGAGAGAGAGCGACAGACAGAGAGAGAGAGACAGCGACAGACAGAGAGAGAGAGAGAGCGACAGACAGAGAGAGAGAGAGAGCGACAGACAGAGAGAGAGAGAGAGCGACAGACAGAGAGAGAGAGAGAGCGACAGACAGAGAGAGAGAGAGAGAAGCGACAGACAGAGAGAGAGAGAGAGAGAGCGACAGACAGAGAGAGAGAGAGAGAGCGACAGACAGAGAGAGAGAGAGAGACGACAGACAGAGAGAGAGAGAGAGCGACAGACAGAGAGAGAGAGAGAGAGACAGCGACAGACAGAGAGAGAGAGACAGCGACAGACAGAGAGAGAGAGACAGCGACAGACAGAGAGAGAGAGACAGCGACAGACAGAGAGAGAGAGACAGCGACAGACAGAGAGAGAGAGACAGCGACAGACAGAGAGAGAGAGACAGCGACAGACAGAGAGAGAGAGACAGCGACAGACAGAGAGAGAGAGAGGACAGCGACAGACAGAGAGAGAGAGACAGCGACAGACAGAGAGAGAGAGACAGCGACAGACAGAGAGAGAGAGACAGCGACAGACAGAGAGAGAGAGACAGCGACAGACAGAGAGAGAGAGACAGCGACAGACAGAGAGAGAGAGACAGCGACAGACAGAGAGAGAGAGAGGACAGCGACAGACAGAGAGAGAGAGACAGCGACAGACAGAGAGAGAGAGACAGCGACAGACAGAGAGAGAGAGACAGCGACAGACAGAGAGAGAGAACAGCGACAGACAGAGAGAGAGAGACAGCGACAGACAGAGAGAGAGAGACAGCGACAGACAGAAGAGAGAGAGAGACACAGCGACAGACAGAAGAGAGAGACAGCGACAGACAGAGAGAGAGAGAGAGACAGCGCAGACAGAGAGAGAGAGACAAGCGACAGACAGAGAGAGAGAGACAGCGACAGACAGAGAGAGAGAGACAGCGACAGACGAGAGAGAGAGACCGCGACAGACAGAGAGAGAGAGACAGCGACAGACAGAGAGAGAGAGACAGCGACAGACAGAGAGAGAGAGACAGCGACAGACAGAGAGAGAGAGACAGCGACAGACAGAGAGAGAGAGACAGCGACAGACAGAGAGAGAGAGACAGCGACAGAGAGAGAGAGACAGCGACAGAGAGAGAGAGACAGCGACAGAGAGAGAGAGACAGCGACAGAGAGAGAGAGACAGCGACAGAGAGAGAGAGACAGCGACAGAGAGAGAGAGACAGCGACAGAGAGAGAGAGACAGCGACAGAGAGAGAGAGACAGCGACAGAGAGAGAGAGACAGCGACAGAGAGAGAGAGAGCAGCGACAGAGAGAGAGAGACAGCGACAGAGAGAGAGAGACAGCGACAGAGAGAGAGAGACAGCGACAGAGAGAGAGAGAGAGAGAGAGTGACAGACATATTTACATTTGTGCATCTCGAAATGTTGAGAAACACAAATACAGATGTTGTTCGTCTTGTCAATAAATCACTTGTTGAACTGTATTAAACATAGAAACACACACACAGTCCTACCTTATCAAACATGCTGATTGCATTGTGTCTACTACCAAGCTAGCTTACCAGTCATTAACTCACTTCATACACACACACACAAGTACTATGCGGAGGTACAATTCACATTTTTTTTTTTTAATTATAGCTTCCCAAGAAAAGGCAAATCAGAAAAACCACTTTTAATGTTTCCTCTTTAGAACCATTGCATGAAAACAACTTCAAGAGCCCTAACAAAACACTAAATTTCACATCAAGAACTTGACATTCGAAAATTATAATTTCTATGCGTAGCTTAAGAGAAGGAAAAGATTTTAGCTTTTTGAATATTTTTTACGACTAGCCTCCTGTTTACGACTTTGTAATTTTCAATTGAAATGCTTTTCTAAAAGAAAATGACCCCCCCAAAAAATTCCATTTTCTGTTTTGCTTATTATTAAAAGACTTCTATCTTGGGATAAATATGTTACACATAAACAACAACATCTTGCAGAACATCCTTCATGTCAATTATGCCAATTAACTCTAATCAACAAGTATATTAGAGGTTCTTGCATCTTTGAAATGAAATTGGTTCAAACTTAAGTGTGAGCAAGTGTTAGGGAAGAGGAAAGTAAGTGGCAGCAGCTAACTTGGTTTGGAGAAAAAATGAAAACCTTAAATTTGAGTGACGTTTATTTAAAATGAATAAAAGAAACTTAGGGAAGAGATTAACAACAAAAGAAAATTTAATTTTGGAACAAAACAAGGCCCTGAAATAACTGCCCCCACCCACCCAATTGCACAGATTGTTTAGTTCTTTATCATTAATTAATTAATTAGATATGTAATTATTTCGTTTCGATAGCTAGGGATCAGACTTTTTTTCTCTTTCTCAATGGCACAAGCATGGTTAGGTGGTTATGACGCTTAACCATATGGTCCCAAGTTCAGTCCCACCGCATGGCATGTTGGGCAAGTGTGTTTTACTACATCCCTGGTCCCAACCAAAGTCTTGTCAGTGGATTTGGCAGGTGGAAACATGTCAATAACCCACCACCACAGCTTGGCAATAGGTGGTATGTATCTATAACTTAGCAGTACAGCAATAGAGACCAACAAAAAGTACCAAACTAAAAAAAAACTACTGGGTTAGATTTGTTCAACTAAAAAGAAAAAAAGCATCAAGGTGGTGCCCCAGAATGGCCACAATCCAATGACTAAAACAAGTAAAAGATGAGGTCTTAAAACAAATATAACAGTATGGGGGGAGTAACAAATCAGATTTTCAGTCATTAAAGTGTGGTCATGCTGGAGCACTGCTTTTAAGGATGTTTAGTCAAATGAGTTAATTCAGTACTTTCTCTTTTTGAAGCCTGGGACTTGTTCTATTGGTCTCTTTTCCCAAACCACTAAGTCATGGGGGAATAAACAAACATTGGTTGTCAAGCAGTGGTTGGGGGTGGGGTAAACAGAAAGAGACAATGGCTTTCTTTCAGTTTCCATCTACCAAATCCACTCATGAGGCTTTGGTTAATTCAAGGTTATTGAAGACACTTGCCCAATGTGCCACACAGTGGAACTGAACCCAGAATCCTGTAGGTGAGAAGTAAACTTCTTACCACACTGCCATGCCTGCATCTATGTAAATATAAAACGTAACACCATAAAAATCCTCCAGACCATTCCTGGCCTGTCAATCGTGGCTGCTGAAAACTTCTGGACATGGATCTGCAATTGTCACTAAGAATGGACATGAAACAAATTCTACCCCCTTTTCTGCTGAGGAAGCCCTTTAGTTTTGTTAGCTATAAGGCAACCTCACAAGATCTTGGTGCAATGAAGAAAAAAATATACACCCAATACTCACAGCAAAAACTAGCTGGCATAAAGGGCATACTACCAATCAAACTATACCAAAACCAAGGCAGTGGAATGAGATGGGGTCCCTTGAGTTATTGGATACAGTCAAACTGTCCAACCCTTGCCAGCAATAGAAAGCAGATACCAAGTGATGATGAAATATAAGTGCATATTGACCTTACATTTTTATTTGTTGAAACGTGTGTGTGTGTGTGTGTGTGTGTGTGTGTGTGTGTGTGTGTGTGTGTGTGTGTGTGTGTGTGTGTGTGTGTGTGTGTGTATATATATATACACACACACACATACAAGTAGTATGAGTATGTGACACAAAAATAGTTTCATATCAAGTTTAAGGGCTTATCAAATTTCACATTCTATTGTAGCTATCATCCTATGACATTCCAACTTTCAACAAACATATCAATTTAATCTTTTTTTCTTCTTAAAAGCAATAATTAATGCATCAAATATCCAGTAGTTCCCTTAATGCTTTTGTCTCCCCCACCCCACACACACACCTGATCTTTCCTTCAATTATTAGTTTGTCCATCATTGTCAATGATGACCAAGGACATCACATGGGATAAGACAACGCACAGTGTGTCCAACTATGAGTCAATCGACCCAATACATGCTTGGAAGGCTCTGCAGCAGATGGGGCACTGATGTTGCATTGGGACCGAAGGCAAAGAGATGGCTCTGCTCTCATGTAATTTGTTTTCTTTGTGCCTCTGAAATTCTGTTTTGTATATAGGTGGCACTTCTGTTGGTTCATCTTTGCCAGGGTGGAGGCTCTTTTATTTGCATTTCTCAGATGTCAGGGTTGATCTCAAAGTTCTTAGACTGAGGGTCTTCTGGAAGACCCACTTTTTCAGCCCACCTTCCATACACTTGCCTTCCAGTCTCTTGGAGAGTCGCATGTCAGGCATTTGAAGCAGAGGCCCAGAATGCAATCAAGCTTCTCTCAAATGGCAAGGTACCTTCAAATATACATTGCTGCTAACATTTTCCTGGCTGATTATTCTTTTGTTTCAGTCATCTGACAGTGGTGATGCTGGAGCGCCACCTTTAGTCAAACAAATCAACTCCAGGATTTATTCTTTGTAAGCCTAGTAGTTATTCTATCAGTCTCTTTTGCCAAACCACTAAGTTATGGGGATATAAACACACCATTGGTTGTCAAGCGATGTTGGGGGGACAAACACAGACCCAAACATATATATACATCTATACAATGGGCTTCTTTTAGTTTCCATCTACCAAATCCACTCACAAAGCTTTGGTTGGCCTGAGGCAAGACACTTGCCCAAGGTGCCATGCAGTGGGAATGAACCCGGAACCATGTGGTTGGTAAGCAAGCTACTTACCACACAGCCACTCCTTCACCTATTTTTTAGAATGATATTGTAGGGTATGTGTGAGAGGCCAGACATGGCCAGTTTGAACACAAAGAAGGTAGAATATTAGGGCTAGATATGGTCAGTTTAAATGCTAAAGGGTTGAAATACAATTAAAACACTATTCAAAATGTAAGACAAAACATTGAAAATGAAATTTATTCTCAACATGTGGAAATTCATACACACACACATACCCTCTCCTCATCTCCATGAGGAGTGAGAGTGTGTGTGGCATTCACTCACTGCCTGCTATGCAGTCATCTTGCACTTTATGTTAACTCTTTCTCTCACAAATTGACATATAGTGAAAATGGAGAAATCGACCCAGCCAGCATATGTACTTATACTGGCCAGTATTATTACTGAGCTCTGCTTGTAATAATAAAAAAAAAAAGTAAACAGTCAGACTCTTTGTGAGTAACTGTTAAACACCTTCCAGACATCTTGCAGCCACTGGTGACATATTCTTGGCCCCGTTACCAGTCAGTGCCAATTACATCACAGAAATATCAGATCTTATCTGATATCTTAATTGCTGTGGTTCATATTCCTTTAGCCTGGACTAGTTGCTCCTTGTGGCAATGCATTACCATCTCTTGTAATGCTTGGCACCATTTTCTTCATTAACCAGAACTTCTCAGATAAAGATATTCTAAATTTAGAACAAAAATATGTTTTTATCAGGAGTGTTTAGTTCAAAGAGTGCAAAAATCATCTCCAATCTAAATTTCCAAGGATTCAGTTTCATAATTACACTTTACTTTTAGCTGTTTCAGACTGTAGCCATGCTGGAGCACCACCTTGAGATTTGGTCGAAGAAATCTACTTGGGTACCTTTTTTTAAGTTTGGTACATATTCTACCAGTCTCTTTTGCCAAACCACTAAGCAAAAGGGACATAAACCAATACCACTTACCAAATAGTGGGTGGGGGACAAGACACACATACATACAATAGGCTTCCACAGTCTTTACCAAATTTACCCACAAGGCTTTGGTCAGTCCAGAGCTATAG
The DNA here is from genome assembly GCF_006345805.1 of Octopus sinensis. Lineage (NCBI taxonomy): Eukaryota > Metazoa > Mollusca > Cephalopoda > Octopoda > Octopodidae > Octopus > Octopus sinensis. The sequence goes on along the minus strand of NC_043002.1, from coordinate 57,097,240 downwards.
AAGAGAGTTGCCCAAAGTGCCATGCAGTGAGATTGAACCCAAAATCATGCGACTGCAAAAAAAACAGCCACATTGAAAATTTGAAGATTATTAATTTGTCAATGTGTGTTATACAACAGTATGAAGTCAGATCAAAATTTATCTTATTCATAGACAGAGACTCAAAGGAACTAAAACAGCATTAAAAGCCAACATTCCTAAAATTTTGCACCAATTCCTTATGATGGACATTCATGTAAAAAGCATTAGTATTGGAAGCTGATGTTGGTGCCACATAAAAAAAAGCACCAGACACGTCATCGAAGGAGTGAACAAATGGTTTGGTGACAGAACTGACAATGCAATCACTCACAACTTTCCTAAAATGCAAATGAAACATGCACAATGAACTTTTTTCAGTTTTTGTCATCTAAATTTAGGTTTTGGTTGGCCCAGAACTTAAAAAAAAAAAAACACTTGTCCAAGATGCAACACAGTGATATGAACCCAAAACAAAGAGGGAGGAAAGTAAAGTACAATAATCCCTCCCCATATTGCATTTCACCTATCATGGTTTATTATTTAAGCTTACGTCGGTTCCTCTGTGGTGTTGTTTTGCATTTATAATAAAATATATACAAATTATAAAAATAATTTTAAAATATATGGAGTACAGTACTGTTTCTACTTCATGGATTTTCACCTATCATGAGGAGTTTTGGAACGTAACACCCGCGGTAGTCAAGAGATACTGTATTTACCCACTCTAAAGCCTGGATCAATTTTGAGACCAATAAAAAGAAAACTAATATTGAATCAAGTGTTTATAATAAAGATAGTTATTGAGTGCTCAAATCATGTTGAGTAAATAACACTAACTCTTAAAATCATCATTTAAAATGCATTTTCCATGCTGGAAAGAAGGCATCCAACTGTAGAGACATTGCCAAAACAGACATGAAGATCTAATGCAACTGTGACTCATCAGACCCTACCAAACCATCCTACCCAGGCCAGCAGGGAAAATGAAAATAGATGCTGAATGAGGACAGGTTTCTCTATAGAAATAGAATCAGATAAACCAAAGTTAAGTAACTTGTCTACATATGGAATTAGCATATGCAGACATGAACAATGCTGTCATTACAAAGTAATTTAACTATTTTGTACGTTAATGACAGATCCTTTTGTAACAAGCTGTCATCGTTTTAATATCCACTTTTCTATGTTTGCATGGGTTGGGCAGAGTTTACTGAGGCAGATTTTCTACAGCTGGATGCCCTTCCTGCCACCAACCCATACCCAAGTAAGATATTATTTCCATGGCCAGACGCCTTTTCACAGAATATCAGAAATGAATGACACTCCCTGTAGGACATGCAATGCCAAGGCAAGGAGAAACACACACTCACACACACACACAAGCTTCTTTCAGTTTTTTCTACCAAATCCAGTAACAAAGATTTGGTCAGCTTGGGGATATAGAAAACACTTGCCAAAAAGGTGCCATGCAATGGGATTAAAACCCAAAGCCATGTGATTACGAAGTAAACTTCTCAACTACATAGCTATGCCTGCAGTATATAAATAAATAGACAATAACGAAGACATTACAGATACTTTTGGAAATATTTTTGTTTCTTATTAAACAAGTCAAACAAGTTATATAGTTTAAGATTCAAAGCAATTATGAAAATCACACCAATATTACATCACATTAACAAAACAACAAATATGAACTATCCTAAAAAAAAAAAAGTTAAAAAAAAAAAGATTATCTAATGCTGAAACAATGAAACTCATTAAAAGGGAGAAAATGAAAAAAGGCAGCCAAGTAGCTGGACCAATTGTCAATGAGTGAATCCAAGTCAGAACTATTGACACTAACCATGGTACACTTCTCATGAAACCAGTTTAGACTTTGTGACTCGAGAAACTTTCAGAAATTCTGGCTCTCATTCAAACGAATGCGACAAACCAGTTGACCTCACAATCTTTGGTGAGTTCAGTTATGGGGGATGGGGGGGCTAAGGGATAATTTTTTTTTTTAGTGATTTTAGGGAAAGAGGATTGGCATAATGATTTTCCTCAAGTGGTGCCACCTTAAAAGTGCTTGTGTCAGTGCCACCCAAAAAGCAGCCATGCCACCTAAAGACCATTCAGTATACACTGCAAAGTGGTTGGTGTTAGGAAGAGCCTCCAGCCATACAAGCCATGCCAAAACAGACAACTGTGGCCTGATGAAGCACTCTGGCTTGCCAGTTCCTGTCAAACTATCGTCCACCCCATACCAGCATGGAAAATGGAATTTAAATGATGTTGAAGACATAAAAACAGGATTTTATTTTGTAATGTTGCAAAAATCTTAAGGGTAAAGTGATTTTTCTTTAAAAAAAAAAAAAATAAATAAAATTTTGAGGGAGAAATGATAGTCATGTTAGAAGACTTAAAGAAAAAAGTAATGTTATCAAAAAAAATGAATTTTATGTTGAGGTGATTAAATAGAATCTAATAAAAGATACCTAAGTCAATGAACCTGGAGTTAGTGAAGGAAATCCAATTAGAAATTATCTTAATAACAAACTTCTTCATTAACAAAAGAGAAAACATGGTTAACCACCTCCCAATGTTCTCAATTGTAATTCCATTAAAGTCATATACCTTGATATTATGTGGCACATTTAACTTCCTTTCAGCTCTTCACAAATATGACATCTGACAGGTTGTTATTACAACAGTGACAGACAGTGGGGGGGAGGGGGCTATTAGAACTGTCTATTCGTCATAAACACTTGCAACAACCAAGCCACACTCTTAGCTGTTGATACCAACTACTTTATTACAGATATTATGGCATCCCAAAACTAGGTAACTTCTGCAAAGGTAACCATCAGTTCTCAACACTTGGTTACTCTATAAAACATTGGCTGGAACAGGTCCATTATTTTCACAGTCATTCTAAACTACAGCCAAGAACAAGGTATTTGATTGCCACACCACTCATTAATACACAACTAAATATAACCACCACCGTCTTCTCCCAACATTTCCTGGCCTTCCCAACGAACAAGCTATTTACCATCTCTGTCCAGTATGCCTGCTTTTTTTCTCCTTGCCTCAATTCCCAACAACCCCCAGAACTGTTACCATTTCTAATTGCCTCACTAACCAGGTTTTCTTCCCCCTGCAGTCATCATCAACATGCAAGCTACAAATTAATCACCACAACAACTGCAGACAGATGATTGCTAAGCAATATTGATTTTTCTGACCATGTTTTTACATTTAGCAATGGTGAAATATTTTCAAACACATAATATTACAATCTACTAGAACAACCTTTGTCATATTGCCTCAATCCCTAGACAGGAGGAAGCTTACATAACTGACAGTTTGACCTGAATACTACCAGGTAAGAAAGAAAGTATTTCGTTCTAAATAAAAAGATTTGCCCACAAAATGTAAAGTGATGTTCTAAAATTAAGAAAAAAATTCAAAATTGAATAAAGGCAGATTAAAATTTTTTCTCCTTTTAACATTTATTACATTTAGTAAGTAAATTATCTGCAACATGTTTATAATCTTTCATTTACATGATACACTTCTATTAAAACTGCTACTATTATTACTACTACTGCTGTTGCTGTCGGCCTGCATATATAATAACTACTCAAAGTTAAAGAAATGAATAGGTACACAAACTTTCACAAGTTGGCTGTGACATACCATCTACTGTAGTTATTAAACTACGGACAGCAGTTAGAAAAAAAAAATCACCTATGATTAGTAAGCTTTATATTTCTCTCACTTCTGGTATATACATTTAATAATTATATCATTAACATGGCACAGGAGTAGCTGTGTGTTGTGAAGCTTGCTTCCCAACCACATGGCTCCAGGTTTAGGCCCACTAATTGGCACCTTGGGCAAGTGTCTCCTACTATAGCCTCGGGCCGGCCACAGCCTTGTGAGTGGATTTGGTAGACAGAAATTGAAAGAAGCCCGGCATACGTGTGTGTGTGTGTTTTCTCTTCCCACCATTGCTTGACAACCGATGTGTGTTTATGTCCCCGAAACTCAACGGTTCGGCAAAAGAGACCTAGAATCAGTACTAGGCTTACAAAGAATAAGTCCAGGAGTCAATTTCTTTGACTGAAGGTGGTGCTCTAGCATGGCCACAGTCAAATGACAAACAAGTAAAACCTTTTTCAAACAAGTTATTCAGAATTAAATCAATTTACATATGCCCACAGGTATTATGGCATAGCGGTTAAGAGTGCAGGCTACTAACCCCAAGATTCCAAGTTTGATTCCAGGAAGTGGCCTGAATAATAATAGTAATAATAATAATAACATAGAAAAATACCTTAGGAATGAGAACCCAGGTTCGAAATTTCCCCCAAGACACCTGATGAAGGCTGGAGGGTATATCAGCTGAAACACTTAACAAACAAGATGAGGACAAATATGTCAAATGTAAATAATGTAAATAATTCCTCATCTCTTAAATATAGAACTGTATAGATCAATTTAGTTTTATGAAAGGAAAGACTTCTAGTACTTTCTGCAAATAAACCGAATGCAAAATAAATTCAATTATTATTATTATTATTATTATTATTAAGGCAGCAAACAGGCAGAATTGTCAGCATGCCGGATGAAATGATTGGTGGTATTTTGCCTGTTGCTAGGTTCTGAGTTCAAATTCTGCTGAGGTTGACTTTGCCTTTTATCCTTTCAGGGTTGGTAAATTGAGTACCAGTTGAGTATGATGGGGGGAGGGGGGTTTCGATGCGATCGACTCAATCCCTTCCCCCAAATTTCAGGCCTTTGTGCCTATAGTAGAAAGGATTATTACTGTTATATTATTATTATGGCAGCAATCTGACAATCGTTACTATGCCAGACAAAAGGCTGCTAAGCATCTGTCTTCATGTTCTGAGTTCAAATTTCATCAAGGTCAGCTTTGCTTTTCAGGGAGTGGGGGCAATAAATTAAGTGCCAATTACACACTGGGGTTGATGTAATCAACTAGTCCCCTCCCCCAAAATTATTAGCCTTGTGCTAAAATTTGAAACCAATATTAACATATAGTACAAGAGAAATTAAAAGATCAGGTGGTGCTATTAAGTTGGGCATGGCCTGGGCCAATCTTGGTCAAAACCCCTTGGGTGGGTACTATATTTTTATGGAAATATTCTATGCACTGCATTTGTATAAATTTAGAAAATGAAATCGGTTAGATAATGTTGTCATTATTGAAGCTAGTGTTGCAAACATTGACGTGAAATTTTGATGGCAGATTTTAGTTTAGATCACTTTCAAACAGGAAATTTCACATTACATTATTTACATTTGACGGATATTTGTCCTCATCTTGTTTGTTGTTAACACAACATTTCGGCTGATATACCCTCTAGCCTTCTTCAGGTGTCTTTGGGAAATTTTGAACCTGGGTTCTCATTCCTAAGGTATTTTTCAATATTATTATTATTATTAAGTGAGAGAGCAGTGCATGCCATCAAAGTGACACTGGGGTAAAATATACGAAGCCCAGTATACCCATCATGACTACCTGTCTGATAAGGCTATACAGGTACATGCATCAATCACAACCATATGTGCGCGACATGGTGATCTCATATCAAGATTAACACAACGCATGACCTTGCGGGTGGGGCCCAGTTAGAATTTTCTTCTGGTCAGGTAACCCATCCTGCTCAAAAGGTCCCTGAATAAGGGTTGTTTAAGGATGTTGAACGAAACACCCATGCTTCCAGAGGTGAATTATTCAAACCCCAAAGAATCCCTCTCAACACATGGCTATGATGCTCCCATCATTAATTATTATTACTATTATTCAGGTCACTACCTGGAATCGAACTCACACCAGAGAATTAGTGAGGTAGTCTCAAGTGGATTGGTATCAGAAGGGTTACAGGCTTAGAAGAGAAGTGTGAATGAGCTTTGTGAAATCCTAAAGTTGGTCAGGAGAAAGAAGGAAACCATGGCTCAGATCAAAGAAATGGGCTAAATGGCAACAAGAAAGAAACCTGTGCTAAAAGGCACTCAAGGAGCAAGGGATGGGACTTGATATGGATGCCAGGTTTAATCTGAATAACTAACAATGATCACTGATGTAACAAGTCAGGAATTAATTTAGTAAATGATTTAATGAAGTGCATTAGTTTAGTACCCTGACATGCATAAAGCTGTGGTGAACCCCTAGCATCTAGAAGCTTTGTGGGGTTTGGGGTTCAGTCCCACTGTGCAGCACCTTGGGCAAGTGCCTTCTGTTATAGCCTCAGGCCAACAGATGCCTTGTGAATGAATTTGATAGATGGAAATTGTGCAGAAATACATGTGAGAGAGAGAGAGAGGGAGAAAGAGTGTGTGAGTGTATGCATGTGTCCATGCATGTCCACACACTACTTAACCAGTGTTGCTTTGTTTATGTCCCTGTAACTTAGCAATTCAGCAAAAGAGACCAACAAAATAACATTTAAAAGTACTGAGGGGGATTTGCTTGACTAAACCATGCAAGGAAGTGCCCCAGCATGGCCACAACCCAATGACTGAAATAAGTAAGAGATGCACACAATGAAGAAAGAAAGAATAATAATCTTCAGAGAGGAAAGAAAAGTATTGGTTCAATTCCCAGTGTTACACAGTATCACTCACTGAAGACTCAGCTGTAAGAATTTCATTCATTCTGAACATTTGTTTCACATTTTGGCACAAGGCCAGCAAGTTTGGTGGGGGGGGAGTAAGTCAATTATATCAACCTCAGTATCAAGCTGGTACTTATTTTGTTGACACTGAATGGTAACATCAACCTCATCAGAATTTGAAGTCGGAATGTAAAGACAAACAAAATACCACTAAGCATTTTGCCCAGAGTGATAACAAGTCAGCCAACTTACAACTTATTTATTCCAAATATCGAAAATATATAAATCTGCTAAAATCATTGTTTGTTATGGCACAAACAAATCCAAAAGCCCACATTTTAGTGATAGCAATTCTGGAAATTACTATTTTTATATCTTACAATGCGAGATATTCAGCCAACATAACATGGCAGTCCTGGTCTAAGACAAATGTTGCTGTAATTTAGCCCCAGGAGACATCGTCTCCAACTGGCTGTATGACACGATCTGTGTCCTTACATTTTCAAACAAGGGAATCTAGCCCCACCACTGGACTGATGAAGAGAAATAACCTGGAAATCGCAATACACAGATATTGTTTTGAGCTGAGTGGGGGTGCTAGATTCCCTTGTTTGAAAATGTAAGGACACAGATTGTGTTGTATAGCCAGCTGGAGACAATGTCTCCTAGGGCTAAATTACAGCAACATTCGTCCTAAACCAGGACAGCCATGTTATGTTGGCAAACAATCTTTACTACACAGCAATTCTGATCAAGATTTCTGATATAAAGCACAAAGTATACAGATTTTGTTGGTGGGTGGATATACTTGATGGAAGCAAGTTCAGTTCTTGAACTGGCATTGCTTTTATGAACCCACAGAAAGAGGAGATTAAAGCTGTCCTTGGCAGGTTTTGAACTTAAAAGTTAAGAAATAACATGGTCACTATTGCAGTTCAGCAAAAGAGATTGATAGAATACCAGGCTTGAAAAAAAAAATGAATTGTGTTGATTCATTCAACTAAAATTCTTTAAGGTGGTGCCCCAGCATGGCCAGTCTAATGACTGAAACAAGTAACAATAAAAGAATGTGTATATCTATATTTGCATTACTAATTAAAGTATTTTTGTCATTTAACCAATATTAAAAAATATTTTTTAGAAGTTTTAAGCAATTAAACTAAATTGAATAGGAGCAGTGTTACTGGATATATTCAATGACTTCCTACACTGGAAGTGAGGGATAACCGCATTGGATGGATAAAGCTAAATAGTCACTGGAAGATAAGAAACAGATTGAGAGTTCCAAGTCAACTGCAACTCTAAGAAGGATTCAGTACAATGTTTAAGGAGAAGAGTAGAAGAAGAAAGTGTAATGAACCTTTGCGAAACCATGCTGGTTGCTTTCTTTTTTTAATCTCATTTGTTCAATAAAGATATTTAGTACTCAAATAAGATCAAAAAATATATAGAAGCAGGCATGGCTATGAAGCATGTCTGTGTGGTTGAGAAACTCATTTCCTGGCCATATAGTCTTGGATTCAGTCCCACTGCAAGGTACCCGGGACAGGTGTCTTCCACTATAGCCCAGCTGACCAAAATCTTCCGAGTGGATTTGGTAAAGTGAAACTGAAAGAAGCCTGCCCTGCACAGGTGTGTGTGAGTGTGTGTCTACCCTAGTTTAGACCATGTGATGGTTGTAAACAAGCATGACTGTCATATAAGTGACATTGTTTCCAACCTCCTGTGAAAGTATTACACTGCTTGGAAATGGGTAAGGGTTGGCAGCAGGAAGGGCATCCAACCATAGGAAAGCTGCCTCAACAAATTCTGTCTGACCCATGCAAGCATGGAAAAGTGGACATTAAATGATGTGTAAAAGAACAGCTGTATAATCCTTTATAAAGTTTTGAATGTACACCTAACTCCTTGTGCTTTATATAGTCCCCTCCACTCACACAGGAGAGGGATTTTAGGGGACAAGTTTTATTTTTTTCATGTTAAAAAGTATTTCCAAATATTGAAATCATTAAAAGAACCAGTGTTTCCATTTCTTTTACATAACATTAGGAGAGGAAGATAAAAGGTAATAATTGAGATTAATAAAACTAAAATTACATCTAGAAACAGTTCCTTCCTAAACAATTCTATTTCAAATTTAATGGGAAGCTGTCACTAAAATCACTTTTTAATGAGGACAAAAATACATTGCATTGTTCCACCATATATTAACACATAATACCTGCGAGAGTGGGTATATGACAGACAGGCAGACAGAGACAAGGCAAAGAAGAGATTTCACTCGGTGTGACAAGGGTATATTTTAATCTGAAACGGTTTAGTTCAAACGAACATGAATTTCAAGCGTATAGGAAAAGAATAAATTCGTTTTGAAAAACGTTTTGAACGTTTCCTTCATTTGGTGCCACGTATAAAGCACCCGTGCTGGTAGTTGGCATTAGGAAGGGCATCCAACCATAGAAACCATGCCAAAACAGACAATTGGAACCTAGCGCCGCTCCAGCCTTGCCAGCTCCTGTCAAACAATCCAACCCATACCAACATGGATAAATGGACGTTAAATGATGACGATGTTTTGTTTTTTTTTAAATTAGCATTCATGTCATTTCGTATAAAAACCAAGAAATTTGATAATTTATTGCATGTATGTTATAATATTCCTAATATTACCCATGGTGGTAAAAATACACTTCCAAAGTCACCCATTATTTGATGGTTAACAATAGTATAAACAAACTCACCTAAAACAGACATTTCACATCTCTATAAAAGGTAACTACCAGAATTCTCTTGGGGATTGTATTTATTAACTCCTATTCCGTTTACACCCTAAAGTTGGGAAGTTTTATAGCTTAAAATGTTTGGGCTTTTGTCGGGTCAGAAATTACTAAATTGTCAATTGGGAGAATTAATGAATATGGAATTAATTTAATATCGATACGGTGTCAGCTTAAAATTAATTGGGAGAATTAATGAATATGGAATTTAATATCGATACGGTGTCAGCTTAAAATTACACGTTGTTACCTTCTAAAAATATACAAATACACGATTATACAAAAAAAAGTTTTGTTTTTCTAAACGAGACAACTTCGTGAGACGGGTGTAATAGTAAACATTTACCTGAAAAAGGAATGGAATTTGAAGGGAGGGGTACAAAATGTAAAAAGAAAAAGATTCTTTCACGGGAGGAAACTACTCAATTCCTCATTTTTTCCCCCTTCTCTACGAGATAGGAATGCTATTCTGGAAGTCCGCTGATCGGAGATTACACCAGCCGGTTAGAACAGTAAAAATTCAGAAAAAAAAAAAGTGGGAGCAATGAAAAAAAAATCAAACGAGAAAAGGCATATTGATAAAGAGTGAGAAATTAAAACAAGAATATAAGACATTCTTCCATACATCAACTGAAATAGGGTTGCGTTTCGCAGTTGTATTATTAAATAGCATAAAGATATTTAAAATAGGGATTTGGAACAAATCCCTTAGGAAGACGGGATCTAAAAGCACTCAATTGAGACTATACTAATTAACATTAAGGTAAGGTATGGTGGAGTCTCCCGTCGAATACGACGTCCGATTGTTCACTTAATGACGATGGAAATTACAGCAAACGAAGAAAAAGTTACAAAGTACTAATAAGAATCGCACGTACACACACCATCCGCAGATATAAATTCATTAACATAGTTAATTTCATTATTTATAAATTAAGTATAGATAAAACTTATATGCTGTAGTTGTTTTCATTATAGTTTTAAAACGCACCACAATTTTCTTCAAATTCATGACTACGCATTGATAGGGGATCTATTCCCTGATCTTGTGCATTTAGAGAAATTAAAGTATTCTATTTTTTAAATATGCTTAATATAATCACAAATGTTTTATTTTTGCCTGCTTAGTTTCGTTTTACGTATTCGTTTTTATATCCTGTTATTTTTATTTACTGCATATAATATATAATCGTGTTAATTGATGGGGGAGAATTTTGATATTTGAATATATTTTCACTATTTCCACATATGCTAGATAAATAAGGAAAATAGAAATAAAACATTGAAAATATTACAGCTACTGGTATTTATTTTTATAGATCCTTGCAGAAATAAATAACATACATAGTCGCATTGGTGGGATACGAACTCCGAACTCTTATTTCATTGCTCCGCTCTTTCTCGCTACCCTAACCTTCCCATCTCAGTCCACTGACAATAGAAATATTAACAATTAGGGTGAGAGCAAAACATTTCTAGCAACGTTAGAGTGTGTCCTGTACTTAAGAGGATCATTAAAATAAGGTAGAGAGAGAGAGAGAGAGAGAGAGAGACGGAGATGTCAATGGCAACCATATAAACAAATGTGGTGGTGATGATGATAATAATGAGGAGGTGGATGGTAGTGATATAAAAAAAACCTCTAACAATGTTGTGTGTGTGTAGTTTTAAATCAGCACCAAGAGGAAATTCTCATCACCGAAGACTATGACTTGGGATTCGGCTGTGCTAAATAGCTGGTATTAGCCTGTTCGTTAATTTTCCTTCAGATGTTTTGTTTGTTTTTCTGATTAAAGTATAGTGCGGTGGGAGGTAGGTAGTTAGTTATCTATCTTAAACATATGCTAACGAAAATGAAAATTTAGCAAGGTACCAACTGAGTAAAGACGAAATATTTAAACAAAAAATTCCTGAGCTGAGTGGGGACGGAGGAGCAACGAGGTATGTCAGAGAGCCCTTAGCAAAAAGGCTACAAAAAAACCCTTGTTTTTACTCCCTCCCCCTCTGAGCATGCCTAAATTGTAATGTGTGTCATTCATAAAGATCTTTAAATAGTGGCCCCTAACATACCGGAAGTTAAATACTATCTCACTAGAAACAATATGCTTTACTTAATGGAAAACCCCAAAATTCACGACAAACACAAAAAGAAAATGAAAACGTGACAAATTCGTGCATAGAATATTAATTGTAAAAAAAATGTCATTTTCACAGTAAATTTTGTTTATTTTTTTCTCCTTTTCAACGAAGAAATTAATTATAACGTGGTTAACAATTATTTTATGTAAGACTTGATTTTTTTTTTTCTTCAAACACGCAAAAAATAAAATATTATTCACAAGAAACTTTACATAAAACTAGCCAGACAAGTTCAATAAGTACCAATAATAATAAATCGGAATTTAAAAGCGGCAAAGTTACGAATATATTTCGACTTTGAAGGCGCTAATTCACGTTGCTACTTGACAATCTGCGCTATGTGAAGTGGGTTCGTTTTATAACTGCTTTAATTTCTTTCACTCGCACCGCCCACATTGAGAAATTACTTATTAACACTCACCATACGTTTTATGAAACCTTTTAAATACACACACACACGGGTTCGAATATGCCTGAAGCATATTTGAACTGGTAACAAGTTTGTATTTAAACACATCACTGCTTATCGCTTTTATCCTATATATATATATATGTGTGAGTGTGTGTGTATAGGCAAGTCGAAACTTCGAAGTCCCTGTCACTCCTCTTGCAAAAGTATAAATACATACATTTCAAAGTATCGAGTAATTCTTCAGTTTGAAGTAAAATTTTTATAATTCGGTCTAAAAACAACCATAAACTATATATATATGCGTGCGTTTATTGCTGTTACACCAACTACGTAGTTTGGCCCCGAATAAAAGCAATTGAATTATATATAAACCGTGTTTTTAGCAAAGCTAGAGAGACGAAGAAACGGGGGAAAGAATTAAAGTTTTAAAGAAAGTTATTGAAGAAACAAAAGAAAAATCGAACGATTAAAATAAGCAGCATATGTACACATCTAGTCTAGAATAATCATGAAATCTGTCAAATACACAATGGAAAATGTATTTAGACAGTTTCTAGAGCCCAAGTTCCTTCCTGGTTTAAAAAAAAAAAAAAAAATATTATAAATATTAGCTTGTTTCTAAATATAACATACGGATATAGAAGTTCAGTATTTGCTACTTTTTATCTTGTCAATAGAAAAATGATCGTTGTCTATATTTACAGACCCTAAAAACAGGCTAAATAGGGGAAAATTTAGGGAGTTGTTTTTCTTTTGTTTTCAAAATTTATCACAAGAAAACATGTATAGATAATTAAAATGGCAGAAATTATACAGGTGAACAAAGTTCAAATTTATCTTTAATCTTTTTAATTGTATGTAAGTATGTGTGTGAGAATGTATATGTGTGTGTGAGAATGTGTGTGTGTGTGTGAGAATGTGTGTGTGTGTGTGAATGTATGTGTGTGTGTGAATGTATGTGTGTGTGTGAATGTATGTGTGTGTGTGCGAATGTATGTGTGTGTGTGCGAATGTGTGTGTGTGTGTGCTAATGTGTGTGTGTGTGTGCGAATGTGTGTGTGTGTGTGTGCGAATGTGTGTGTGTGTGTGTGCGAATGTGTGTGTGTGTGTGTGTGTGCGAATGTGTGTGTGTGTGTGCGAATGTGTGTGTGTGTGTGTGCGAATGTGTGTGCGTGTGCGAATGTGTGTGTGTGTGTGCGCGAATGTGTGTGTGTGTGCGAATGTATGTGTGTGTGTGTGCGAATGTATGTGTGTGTGTGCGAATGTATGTGTGTGTGTGCGAATGTATGTGTTGTGTGTGTGTGTGCGAATGTGTGTGTGTGGTGTGTGCGAATGTATGTGTGTGTGTGTGCGAATGTATGTGTGTGTGTGCGAATGTATGTGTGTGTGGTGTGCGAATGTATGTGTGTGTTGTGCGAATGTATGTGTGTGTGTGCGAATGTATGTGTGTGTGTGTGCGAATGTATGTGTGTGTGTGTGCGAATGTGTGTGTGTGTGAATGTATGTGTGTGTGTGTGCGAATGTATGTGTGTGTGTGCGAATGTATGTGTGTGTGTGCGAATGTATGTGTGTGTGTGCGAATGTATGTGTGTGTGTGTGTGTGTGTGTGAATGTATGTGTGTGTGAATGTGTATATACATGAGTGTGCGTATACAGATACTACATATCGATTATGAAGACAAAATATGAAAAAGTTTAACCATTTATATACACACGAATATATTCAAGTGCTGATGTATAAACATTCATGAGTATACATGCAATATACACACACACACGTTTATACACATATGCGCGAACGCGTTTATTCGTACACATACAAAGGGAGGTGCAACAGACTCAACCATTCGCCCTCGGTCGTCAATAAGGTGCATTTAAAGAGGCCAAACTTAAAAAGAAACGTGAGGGAGGTCGGTTTGTAGGAGGACAAATGTTTTTAACCTGAGTAATAAGGTTGTGGGAGGCGAAGGAGTTTATCAAAAGGAAGTTGTCACCAACTAATGCTTCTATCATCCTCTGAATATTTCTTATAAAATAATTTTATGTCGCCGCGGAAAGGTGAAGCAGTAGCAGCCAAGAAACAACTGCACAATAGCCCTCGGTGTTTGTTAGGTTTTACCGACATAAAAACATGTTTGTCTTAGAAACTTGCGGTGTGTGTGTGTGTGTGTGTGTGTGTGTTATATGGACATATGAGAAAAAAAACCTGAGGAGAGGGGATTTCTGTATAGCGTCCCTTAAAAACCGAGTAAGAACAACAGTAAATACATGGATCTTAATGAAATAAAATATATATACATATGTATTAGGTTAACAACGCATATAGAAGCGTGTGTGTCTAGAGATAGGTGCGCGCTCATTCATTCACATGTTCACACACCTCTCTTAATACTGCTGTCGTGGCAAAGAATGTTTTCTTCAATAACATTAGTACAAAACTTGAATACTTCAGAAAGAAAGCTATACTGACAAGGTAACAACATTCGAGCTGGCTCAGGTTGTGGAGGGAGGGTTATCTTAACTGGCCCGTTATCTTGTCGAGTGTCCTTAGTTAATATACACCCTCCAGAGATATATAACAGTTTATATACATACATAATATATTTATTAGATAACAGGCTTAGAAGTCAGAAATTAGCGGGGTTAGAGTAGTTCTGAAAAACTTTAAAACAGGTTAACCATGTAGAACAACTCGTACAGTTCTTTGTTAAACAACTTTTCGGGGTTATATATAAATACTTTTTTTTTTTTAATTCCCTTCTATATGCTACTGTTTTGACTCGTGCCTGCTTATCTCATTTGTGTGAGAAGGTAGTAATAGTAGTAGTATTAATAATGTGAGCTGTGTTCTTTAGATAGAACACAAAATAGAGATAATCGCATAGCGTTCCCTTGCCGCACCTTTGACCAGCTTTTCCTGCACACAAATGTGTGTGTGCATGTATATATATATATATATATATATACACACAAGAATGTGTACACAACTTGTGTGTGTATGCGTGTACATATACACAAAACTGTAAACATACACACACGAGTGTGCGTGTCTTTAGACTGCGTGCGTGTACATAAGACTGTGTATACAAGATAATAATTTGCTAAATTTCTTTAACATTTAAAAAGTCCCACGACTCGTCACTTTCAGCTTTAAGGGCCACCAGAAATAGGAGACATTATTTGTTGTGTGTTTCAGTTCCCCAACTTAAAGGAACAGTCAGGTTATAAACAACAAACACCTCCGCTTTTACTAATTAATTTTTGTAAATAAAATATTTTAAGGAAAAAAAATAGAAAGTAATAAAACTAATTATGAAAAGTTATTGAGAAGCTTACCCAAAGTTTGGTTGTAGTTCAGAATCGGGGTAGAAAACCCATGCATGTCAGGGGTTTTACAATATGCAACTTCGGGCATTTCTCCACGTACCACAGTTTTCTGGGCCTTGAAATGGATATCCGTTTCAGTGTCGACAACTAATAATCTGGTCTCATCTCCACCAGCTTTGATCCTCTGGACTACCTGTTGGTGATTCTCATTGCCAATATTCACACCATTCACCTCGATTATTCGGTCCCCTTGATAGAGAAAAGCAGCTTCGGCTGGAGAACCTTCATCCACTTTTCCGATAAACTGGCCAGCTTTGCCTTTTTCAGCATGCAAGTTAAATCCATAACCATTGAAATCTTGCCATTTTATCAAGTGACAAAGTCGGGGATGTAATTTCAGTTTGTTAAAAGTATCCTGCACGTTATCGCTCATCTTGTTATTTTTCTACTTTCTAACACTATACTCGGTTTTCTCGGACGACTTTGCGTCTTTTAACTTTCAGCGCACTTTTTCAATAAAGGGGGAAAATAATTCTTTTCAAACTTTTTCTCTTCTCCTTTATACTTTCTTTCTATCAAAGTAGCCGCCTCCAAATATTCCGTGGTTTGAACTAAATTAGTTGTCAAATCCCCAAATTCAATTTTTTTCCTTAATTCACCGAAGGGGTTCGTATAAAAAAAAATTTACCCCGCGAAATATGAGTTAACTGCCAATAAATAAAATACTCTAAATAAATAAAAGGCAGAGTTAACGTGCGTATCGGTCCATGTAAAGTGTTTAGAAAGTCGTCGTAAACTCTATGTAACTAACTGCACCACAGCGAAAGCGTGGTCTGAAAAGCAAGAAGGAAAAAAACGAGATGATAGCAGCAGGCAAAGCAGACAACAGGCTGCTCTTCTACTCTATGTTAATAATATGGCGATTGCAAGTTCAAGGCCATGTGATCAACTTGGACCAATTGCAGGCCGGCTTCTGCTCAGGTAGCTTATGACCACATCTGTCATTTCTGCTTTATACATTTATTGCTCGGTCAAAGTCTCTCTCCATTATATTTACTTATATTTACTTTCAAATGTCAATTTTATGCCATTGTTTTGTACTTTTTTCTTTTTGTTTCTGTTTGTTACATATTTATAATATCTAAATAAACTTTATTTACTCTATACTCTTGTACAAATATACATATATATATGTATATATATGCAATTATAGATAAATAAGGTAAGTAGTTTAGCTAGCTAGGTCTAGGTTATATAAGTCATAAGTTCTACTGTTATAGTCTAAGGTATGTGAGGGAGAAGAAAGAAGAAAACCTGCATTGTGACATTAGAAAGGATATTAAATATTAATTTCTCATATAATTTTAGGGCAGTCGTTCAAACTGATTAGTTAAACATATTTGCTATACTAGGTAAGACAATGCTCTATTTAAATGTGACATTACAAATATTTCTTCTAATAACTAGTCGTCATTTATTTTTTTATTTGTTTGTTTGTTTATCGATTATTTAATTTCCGTATTTCTTTACATCGGTGCTGGGTTTTATATTCGTAGGGGGAGATTGTACGGAATGCTGTGATAGTCATCCTTTCTTTTTCTTTCTTTCCTTTTTTTTCTTTTTTTTTTTTTTACCTTTGAGCCCTAGGACTTACATAGGCCGGTTACCTGGTTTTCATGGCTTATAAGATCACAACATTCCCTCTGAACGGGACGTCGGTGTGTTACAGGATTCAAGGCTAGCAATTTTTGAGCGGGGTGGGGAGGGACAAGTTGATGACATTGAACCCGGTACTTGAACAGCACTGTATTTCATCGAACTCGGCGGGATTTGAACTCACAACGAAAAGAGCCAGAAGAAATGACACTAAATATTGTGTCCGACGTGCTAACGATTCTGCCAGCTCTCTACTTCTGTTATTATAATTGAAGATGAATATATTGATTCAGGAATCGAAAACCGTAGATTCTCTTATTACCTTTGTGGTCTTCATCAGATTATTTTATTTATTTACTGAATTCTGAAACTGGCAAGGGGTTGCACACTTTGGGGAATGGCAGGAGGAGACCCCCTTCGGTCATGAATGACCATGGGATTGCACCTAGAAAATTAACCTCCGAGGCACGAGTCAGGGCAAGATCGTTTGTGGAAGGCCAGCAGTCGCCCGTGCATACCAGCCTCCCCTCTCTACACCACCAGTGTTATCCAAGGGAAAGGCAAAGGCCGATGCAGCTTGGCACCAGTGATGTCGCAGCTCATTTCTACAGCTGAGTGAACTGGAGCAACATGAAATAAAGTGTCTTGCTCAAGAACACAACACACAACCCGGTCCGGGAATCGAACTCACAGCATCACGATCGTAAGCTCTACGCTCTAACCACTGAGCCATGCGCCTTCGAGTAATGGCAATGATCTCAGTATTTGACTGGAACTTTTCTTGACAATTCCTATAAGAAGGAAGGTAAGTTTACACCCGGCGGAATTTGAACTCAGAACGTAGGACCAGAAGAAATAGCGCTAAGCATTTTGTCTGCTTACGATTCTGTCAGTTCATCACTTTCGTGTGTTGTACAAAGTATAAAGGAGAGAGTGTTAGACAACTTGGAGCCGCTCATTGGCCCCGCTGATTCGACGCTGACTTATTTGACATCAGACGTTTTAATGTTTCTCTCCCTCCCTCCCTTTTTTGTCTCACTCCTTCCCTCTCGTTCTCCCTTCCACTTTCTTTTTCCTTCTTCCTTTCTCCTCCCTCCCTTTCTCTCTCTCTCCCTTTTCTCTCTCTCTCCCTCCCTTTCTCTCTCTATGTATGTGGGCACATTTCTCTTAAGTGTCTGTGAAGAAGGAATCATATTCAGTTAATAAATTGTAACCTCTCTCTACTCTCTATCTATCTATTTATCAATCTCTCTTTCACTCCCTTACTCCCTTTTTCTAACTGTATGAGTAAATTTCTGTGCGCACGCGTATATGTGTTTTGAGGCTGAGTGAAGGCTTCTCTCTTTATTTTCTCAACTGAGGTTTCAAATTCTTTTTGTTGTTAATTCTAATACTCAGAGTTAGGTTCCATTTAGCTCACTTTAAAACTTTGGTTTAAGCATCGTATTTAAAATGGGAAATGATTATAAAGAGTTTGGTATATTTAATAACGATATTTAAGTCACGCAGAGTCGACTTTCCTTCCTATCCTTCCAGAATCGATGGAAATAAGATGTAATAATAATAAACTGGAATGGAGGGGGGTGATTTAGTAAACTATATCTCCCATCTGTTCAACTATTGGCTTTGTGCCTAGATAATGAATTAAAAATCTGCATTATGCAGACATCAATGACTGAGATATCTTCTATTGGAAAACAGGTTCGAGAAAGTTGAACAAAATTGAAGAATATCAAAATTTTGTCGTTTCACAATTTCAAACCTCTTCTGTTAATGTAGAGCAGCGTTTCTCAACCAGGGTTCCCTGGAGACGTACTCTTCCACAAAAGGTTCCTAGGAGTTCCACGAAAAAGAGTGAGATAAGCTAATGCTAATTTCATGATCGTAGTATTACTATACATACAAAACATATTGGTTATTGGAATATTGTAATATAGATATCATCCTATTATGTTATCAAAAAAATATAATAACCATATATATATATATATGGTTCCGGGTTCAGACCCACTGCGTGGCACCTTGAGCAAGTGTCTTCTACTATAGCCTCGGGCCGACCAAAGCTTTGTGAGTGGATTTGGTAGACGGAAACTGAAAGAAGCCCGTTGTATATATGTATATGTGTGTGTGTGTGTGTGTGTGTGTGTGTGTGTGTGTGTGTGTGTGTGTGTGTGTGTGTGTGTGTGTTTGTGTGTTTGCGTTTCTCTCCCCAACATCGCTTGGCAACCAATGCTGGTGTGTTTACGTCCCTGTAACTAAGCGGTTCGGCAAAAGAGACCGATAGAATAAGTACTAGGCTTACAAAGAATAAGTCCTGGGGTCGATTTTCTCGACTAAAGGCGGTGCTCCAGCATGGCCGCAGTCAAATGACTGAAACAAGTAAAAGAGAAATATGTATATATATATATATTATATTATATTATATTATATTATATTATATTATTTTTATTATATTATATTATATTATATTATATTATATTATATTATATATTTACTACGTAAACTACGATAAAAGAAAATATGAGAAAGATATAGTATGTAATTTTTTTGTAATTTTTTTTAGACATGTAATTTATTTTAAGGGTTACGCAAGGGTAAAAAAAACTGAGAAACACTGATATAGAGGAATTTAAATGAGAGGGGACTAGTCGATTGCAACGACCCCAACACTCAACTGGTACTTAATTTATCGACCCCGAAAGGATGAACGGCAAAGTCGACCTCGGTGGAATTTGAACTCAGAAAGTAAAGACAGACAGAATACCGCTAAGCATTTCGCCCGGTTGTCTAACTTTAATATTGGTTTTAAAATTTGGTGCAAGGCCAACAATTTCTGGACAGGGGTAAGTCGATTAGATTGACCACAGTACTCAGCTGGTTCTTATTTTATCGACGAAATGCCGCAAAGCAGTTTTTCGGCTTGCTAGCGATTCTGCTAGCATGCTTCCATAACATTAATTCTTCTTTCTACTATAGGCACAAGGCCAGCAATTTCAGAGGAGGGGGTAAGTTGATTATATCAACACCAGTGCTCAACTGGTACTTAGTTTATTGCTTTGGAAAAGATGAAAGGCAAAGTCGACCTCGGTGGGATTTGAACTCAGAACGTAAAAACGGACGAAATGCCGCTAAGCATCTCGCCCAGCATGCTAACGATTCTATACCAGCTCATCGCATCCGATCTAGCTTTTATATTAAAGTGCAAACGATTAATTTGGTGGGTGGTGTAAACAATCTGTTACAATAGTAGAGTGTGTGTGTGTGAGAGAGAGAGAGGGGGGAAGCAGAAAGAGAGCGATTCAAATAATCGCTAATAGAACGCACACATACACATACGAACGTTATTCACGCATACACACACACACACACACACACACACACAGAGGATAATTAGCAGTATGTGTGTCTGTGTGTGTGAGATATATATATATATATATAGAGAGAGAGAGAGAGAGTGCGGTATGTGTATATGTACACCATCAGCGTTCGTGCGTAGAACTAAAAGAGGATTTTTATGAAAATTATTCATCTTCAATTTTTTATATGTGTAGTGGACTCTCTCTCTCTCTCTCTATCTCTCTCTCTCCCTCTCTCTCTGTTATATATACATAAATACGGACGTAGTAGATAACAGCTAGCCTTCGGCTGCCCTTTTGGACCCTGTTGTGTCCACTACTCTGATTGGTTGGTATTGGCGCAATTTGTCTCTTGCTCTATTGCACGCCAATGTGCAACCCAACCAATCTCAGCCTTCTGATAAGGTCACGTGAGACAGTCTCTTCTGGGCCTCAGTTTGCGCCGACTGGTCCCCTATAAAATGCTAGTGTTAGAATACGACCGTACGTGAGGAGTTTGGTGACATATTTCTCCTCTTGTACAGCGCACGGCCGCATCCCAACATAACATATTTTATAAGCCATAATACGTGTTTGTATGCAGTGCCAGAGTAGATGAATAAAGGACGCCAAAAACCGTTCTACTTTTATAAAGAGAAGATAGATTTTATTCACAGTGTACAAAGTGATTTGTGATTATTAGCGCAGTGTTGTGTCATGAATGCATGCTTATAATATTTGTGTCTGTGTGTTCGTGTGTGCGGCAGAAGTACAGAATAAGGTGCATGCGAATACAACAGAGCATAAGAGAAGTCTCAACAATTTGAGTTAAAATGGAATTATTTTAGTTATTTTACCAGTTCATGTAGTACACGATAATGAGTTCTATAACAAGATTTGAATCTCGGAGCGGAGATTAGTTGAATCACTTGTTGTGCATATTTTTCTCTTGATATAGATATTCTTTCAGATATATATACTGCAACTGTTTTTCCGTGGTGAGATTTTCACACTAACAGCATGAGTTGAATCTGTATTTATCTTGTATTGTACAAGTTGAAATCTTCGTAGATAGAGACGATGTTGGTGATGACGTTCTGTCTGTCGCTGGTTTACAATAGTGTCTTCATAGTATGGTTGGCTTGGCTGTCGTCTGCCTTTCGAACTGGAACATGGTTGAGTAAGCTCTGTGTGGTCCCCGACCAAGACCTTAAAAGGTCTTAAGCCGAAAGGCGGTGAATCATCAAATAATCAGCCTATTTATGGAGTTAAGATGGCTCAAATGAAAGGTCCTATCCGAAAACCGTGATTGGTCAGTTTACACACTGGCGCGAAATAAGTAGAGAGACAGACCGCGCTTACATGCTAACCAATCAGATCAGTGGACACAACAAGGTTAAACTAGTCAAAGATATTTGTAATCTCAAACGAGATCATTCCTAATGTTTTTCTCAAACAGTGAAGATAGCAATGAAGATAGCATAATTGCTACACTCGCTTCAACACCGTATTTCGTCTTTGGTTCTAGACCTTCTAAGGTCTAACCACTGACCACAGAGCACCTCTCTACATACACAGCAACACCAGCAACTCGCCAGGTTCTATCTCCTCACTGTTTGTGAATTACTTCACCATGGTTAACACAAAGTACAACCTGCGAGATCTTCCTGTATCAAGAGACCGGCAGCGGCATAGTGGCCACAACTTCTTAGACGACATGTGTCTCAATCGGCTCAGCTACTTCGCCTCAACTTCTTGTGTGCTTTATTACGAACTATTGTGTGCTTTACTACGAACTGGTATTTATCGTCCTTGTGTCTGAACATTCTTCTAACGTCCTGTTATAGACTCTTTCAACGCTCTGCATTTTATGCACATACGTACACATCATGTATACATGACAGCCTGTCTATTATTGTTATTATTATATATGTACTTATGACGCACACACAGACACACACATTAACACATAAATAAAATCTTCTTTTGACATTCTACCGGTTTTGTCGTCCTCTTTTCCTGCTGGCACTCATATTCATTTATACCTTTTCGCATATATCGTAATCGACCGTGCGATGTATTAAAGGAGCTATTCATCGTCACCTCTCCTTCGCACGATCTTTCTTACAAATGCCTAAAATATTCTATTTCGGTAGGTTCATTCATTTGTTAACTTTTTTCGATTTCTTTCATTTTTAAATAAATATATATATATATATATATATATATATATATATATATATTATATATATATAGATATATATATATATATATATATATATATATATATATATATGTATGTATGTATGTATGTATGTATGTATGTATGTATATACAATCGCAGCATGGAAGGTGTTTATAAGCCATTTAAAAACACAAAAAAACGTTTTCCGTGCTGCAGCACGGAATTTTGTCAGTGAACAGGTCGCAATTTCAAAGCGACGAAAATATTTTGACAAATTAAATTTAAATGTTGAAGTTAATCTAACGGTTTTTGTTTTCCTCCGTCTTCCCTTCTTTGGATCTTTCCTTTTCCTATGTTTCTGACGAAGAGCTCCGCTCGAAACGTAAAACTCTTCTTCTTCCCTTCCTTCCTGAGCGTCCAATAATACTATACTTGTTCCACGTCCTCGCGTTGTTGTGTTTTCTCTTTGTGTTTTCATGTTTGGATTAACTTTGTATATATATA
>NC_043002.1:57054260-57069260 GCF_006345805.1 Octopus sinensis | reverse complement strand
AGAGGGAAGTTTTGTCTGGTGAATGCTTAAAAAAAGATGGGTGAATGTAGCAAGGATAGCACGGATGAATGACGAAGCCACCTTGAGCATAATCCTATGAACCAAAAGGAAAAACGAAAGAAGAAAAGGGAGTCACTTACTGTAATGTTTTCTTTTTGCATGACACTATCGCCCAAGGTTCCCGTGGTCTTTTCCGCAGGCTTTTCTATCCACGGACAAACCTAATCTGTTTTCCCTTTTTACATTGACATTTCTGTGATACACGACCCCTATTGATCATCCCCACCCTTTTTTTCCCTCACGATCCCTTTTGATTGGAATCTGACCCATTTTTTTCCTTCTCTTCTTCCCAAAAAGAAAAGCTCTACTTTGTATTTTGTCCCTTCTGTGTTCAGCCCTGCGTGGTCAATAAAGAAATCTATCTTTAGTGCGTGAAAATGAATGACACGTAAGAGGAGAAAGCAGAAACTGATATATATACATGCAAAGACAGACAGACGGACGGACGAGTGGACACATGGATGGATGGATGGATGGATGGATGGATAGACAGACAGGCAGGTAGACAGACAGACATGCAGGCTGGCAGGCAGGCAGACAGACAGAAAGGCAGACAGACAGATAGATAGACAGACAAACAGACAGACAGACAGACAGACAGACAGACAGACAGACGGACAGACGGACGGACGAGTGGACGGATGGATGGATGGGTGGACGGATGGATAGACAGACAGGCAGGTAGACAGACAGGCAGGCAGGCTGGCAGGCAAACAGACAGATAGACAGATAGACAGATAGACAGATAGACGGACGGACGAGTGGATAGATGGATGGATAGATGGACAGACAGACAGACAGACAGACAGACAGAAGGACGGACGGACAGATGGACGAACGGATAGAAAGAAGGACGAACGGACAGACGGACGGACGAGTGGATGGATGGATGGATGGATGGATGGATCAATGGATAGACAGACAGGCAGACAGACACACAAACAGAAAGGAAGGAAGGATGGCAGGATGGCAGGCAGGCAGGCAGGCAGGCAGAGAAGCGGACAGACAGACAGTCGGATGGACGAGTGGATGGATGGATGGAGAGACAGACAGTCAGACAGACAAATAGATAGACAGATAGCTAGCTAGCCAGGGAGATAGATAGATAGATAGATAGATAGATAGATAGATAGATAGATAGATAGATAGATAGATAGATAGATAGATAGATAGATGGATGGATGGATAGATAGATAGATAGATAGATAGATAGATAGATAGATAGATAGATAGATAGACAGAGTGAGTGAGTGAGAGAGAGAGAGAGAGTGAGTGAGTGTGTGAGTGAGAGTGAGTGAGAGAGAGTGGGTGAGTGAGAGAGTGAGTGAGTGAGTGAGAGAGTGAGAGAGAGTGAGTGAGTGAGAGAGTGAGTGAGTGAGAGAGTGAGAGAGTGAGAGAGAGTGAGTTAGTGAGAGAGAGAGTGAGTGAGTGAGTGAGTGAGTGAGAGTGAGTGAGTGAGTGAGTGAGTGAGAGGGAGAGAGTAAAGAATAATAGTAAATTTGAAGACAAAGAGTATTAGAGAATAAATTATTAATTACAATTCTCGACACGAATAGAAGACAGACCACTTTGGTAGTTGTGGTGGTGGCGGCGTCGGCGTCGGAGGCGACAAAGGTGTGGTTGAGAGTGAACCACAGCAATGGTGTGTGTGTGTGTGTGTGTTTAGTTGAAACAGAGACCCCTACCAGTCACTGCCGATCAGACTGTTTATGTCTTTTAATAATAAAAGAATCAGCGATCTGACATAATCTGCGGCGGTGAAACCAGTTTAACTTATTCAGCATTTATCGTACCAAACATTCCCAGGATTAAACTAGGCATGGATAACTTTTATCGAGAAGCAGGCCGCATGAGACATGGCTCGTCACCAGGAGGGCGGCACTACAAAGAAAAAGATCCAAGTTTTCGTCAGAAATGTCCTCGGGCCGCTGTTTGCCCACAACTGTATTAAACCTTCGCGCGGTGTAGGCCAGCTGTGAGGCACCGTCTTGCAGAATTTTTGGTCGAACAAGCACTCAATAACTGCTACACACAGGCGTTTTCACACACACCCTCACACACACATACACATACACACACACCTGATAGCCTCACACACGTGCTATACACAGCCTCTCACACTCTCACACATACACACACATAAATACACAAATCGCACTGGTTTACTTATACACATACACACACAGACTCACACGCGCTCGCCCCCATTCACACATATACACTTACACACACCATTCACACATACATACACGCGCTTGCGCACCCCAACTCAGTCAAGTCACCGTTATCTCCCCTTCACTCAGCCTTTTTCTTCTGGTCAGTTCATTATGCTAAACCGTTAATCCCGACACATTTTTCTCTCTTCGTATTTTTCTTTCTCGCTCCATTTTTTTCTTATTGTTTTCTGACAAAGAGCGTTTGCTCGAAACGTCAAAGACTTTTCCATTCTTCCTGAGCATCAAACTAATACGCTTTCTTGTAGTTCCCTCAACCTGACTTTGTCTTTTGTTTTCTGTTATCAGCTTCATCTGTTTTGTTATTTGAACCATGTGTGTGTGTATATTCGTCGGTCTTCCACATAATTTTCCTCTACCGAACTCACTCACAAGATATTAGTTGACTTGGGGCTATAGTAAAAGACATTTGCCCAAGGTGCCGTGCAGTGGATCTGAGCCCGAAACCATGCGGTTGCAAAACGAGTTTCTTAACCACACAATCAGTCCTACCTTGTGTCTTTTTTGTTATGTTTTTTCTCCCCCCCCCCCAAGTCAAATTCACCGCATTGGCGTTAATTTACCTGTTGTAGAGAAAAGTGTTGTCCAAATTAAGTTATGCGTAAGTTTTTGGTTGAAGCCAGGTGGTTATTGGATTTGTTTATTTATTTATTTTACATCGACAGACAGGCCTGATTAATCTGTACATGAATACAATTTTAGACACACCTGTAGACATACAAATGGATTTACAATTATAAATATAAACAGACATCTACCCATTCCTACACACACATACTCACACACACATACATACACACACAGATAGATAGATAGATACATACATACATAAATACATACATACACACATACATACATACATACATACATACATACATACATACATACATACATACATATGCTTGCATACGTTCACAAGTACACGCACACGAACATATATATATATTATATACACACACACACACACACACACATATATATATATTATATAAAATCGTTCTGTCTGTCTGTGTATGTGTCTTCTAGGATCTCGGGCATCCTCAATCCAATTGTGCTCAAATTTGATATGCAGATACCGATAGTATCTGGGCGGGTATAAGTCTTGAAAAAGTTACAAAAATCGATTCCAGGTGAAAATGTGATCGATAATGCCGTGGAAACGTGCATTTGTACGCGCAAGTACATCAGCTCTTGCGAGCGATACTACGCGTACGCGAGGAAAATGCACGTGCAATTTGCGCAAAAAAAGCCGACTGGCTTTAAATAATGCCACAAAATGCAGTATATTTAAGAGACCAAAAACTGGCGTTAGCGTCCATTGTTAAGGGGGGAGGGGCAAAAGTCTATCTTTATTTCTTCTTTTGCTGGTGTCTCAAATTTAGGTTAAATCAGTGTTTCTCAAAGGGGAGGCCTATGGGACGGTCGGACAAGTTGTTTTGAGAAAATTTAGTTTAAATGTTTGACAACTCAGCACCGTCCATTGGCCGGGGGGTGTTTTGCTCGTATATATATATATATATATATATATATATATATATATATATAAAATAAAAATGGAAAATGGAAACAAACGCACAAGAAGTTATTTAAATCCTTTATACCACCATATCACCGACATATTTTTCGATTGATACATAAAAGAACTTCCCCAAAAATTCCAGGTACCACTCTATTCTCAACGCACATCGTATCAGAATTGGTCTTTCTAATGGCTAAAAATCTCCTATAAATTATCTTCTCGTATAACAACTATACTCTTAACGGTAAAAGGGTTTCTCTTAATAACTGTCATAACAATAATAGTAATAATGATAGTCACTTCTTAAATAATAATATCAATAGTAATATTACTTGTAACTGTGTTCCGAATAAAACTTGCGTTCTCAGCGGAAATTGCAAAATTTAAAATGTTGTTTATCAATGTAAAGTTTTTTCAGGAACTAAAGAATATTTTTATGTTGGTTTTTCCTCCACCGAAATTAAAAAACGTATCGCCAATCATCTTTCTACATTTAAATATATTAATAAACGTAATACTACAGGTCTTACTAAACTAATTTGGCATCTCAAAGACTGTAGTAAACAATTTTCTTTCGACTGGAAAATTTTGTCAAGATCGTTCCCTGATGATAAAGGGAAATCTTTTCGCACTCTTTGTGCGGACGAACAATTGTTTATCCTTTTTTCCAAACATACACTGGTCAACACATATAAAGAGCGAATTTACAGGTGTTTAAATTGGAAAAACCACACTTTCAGCTATTTCAAATAATATGTGCCCCCTTACCTAATAATATCTGCAACCTTCACTTTATTCTTTTCATCCCATACACCCCAATCTTTCCTTTATCATTTCTATCCATTTGTCATTCACCTTCTATTTGTTTATCCATCCGTAACTCTTTTAATTCTCTTTCTCTCTTCCTTCTCTTCTTCTCTCATCCTATGACGTCAAATTTCTTAACGGTATTTTTAAATTATTAGCATTCCCTATCCACCTTTTGTTTTTCATATATTATATATTATAGTTTCTTACATCTGTAAAAATGGCTTATTAATGAGCACTGTTGTTTATAACCTCCTCGCTGATGAGATTGATACACTATCCCATATCATTCTTCACCTCGGATTAATTTGAATGTATCGATCGAAACATATGTCAGTGATGTGGTGATATAAATGCTTTAAATAACATTCTGTACGTTTGTCTCCATTTTCGATTTCTCTTATGTTCCCCAAAACACGTCTCACTTCTCCTCGGTATTATCATCCATCCATGCAAGTGTGGTTACTAATTTCTTAGGCGCTTATGTGACATTTGGCTACCCTGACAACTTTTTCTCTGGATCTTTTCTTGTAAATTATATTTATATATATGAGAACACATGGCCTAGTGGTTAGGTTATTTCACTCACGATCGCGTGATCGCGGTTTCAATTCCTAGACCGGGCGGCGCGTTGTGTTCTTGAGCTCAGCGATCACGTTGACACCTGTCACGTGGTACACAGTGCAGCTGTTCAGACAACGTCGATTTGGTGGAGGAAGTGAGCTGTGTAGCACGAACATTTGATCACTCTAAACAAATCATCACTTGTGCAGCTCGTCCGGCAATAGCTGAACGCTCACACGTCCTCTTCGATGGGAGTCCATCATATTATACAGAGTGCGGACGGTATTTAGTCATTATTTTATTTGACTAACTTTTATTGAACTTCTATTTCAGTAAATAACAATGTTTACTAATGAAAATAACAATGCTTCCGCGTGAAATGAAAAAGCCTGCTGTGATTGTGGCTTTGAAGGCTAAGCTTGGTGATTTAAAAAATTCTCGTTTTCTGAAAGTTGCAAGATCTTCTGTCCACCAGATTCGGTGTGTTAGAGAAAGAAGATGGAAGCGTATTACCTGTATCAAAACGTACAAAGCATTCCAAACACTCTGATTTTAGCAGCACGCCTGAATTTATTCAGGAAGTTAAGCAAAACAGTGAAGAGAATCTAGGAAAATCAATGAGGTCAATTGCAAAAACAAATTTCGTGTGTCAGAAAAAAACATTTAGAAATGTTATGCAGGAAGACATCAGATACAAATCTTACGTGATGAGGAGAAATAAATTCTTATCAGAAAAAGCAAAAGAAAACCGTTTCATCAGATACAAAAGACTTTTGAAAAACTTTAAAATCCATCGGAAGATGATGTGATTTGCTTTTTTTTTTTTTTTTTTTTTAGATGGGAAAAACTTTAACCAGGACCAGAAAACTAACAGAAGAAATGACAGATAGCTATGTGCAAACCTTTCTGAGGTTCCAAGAGTGATACACACAAAATTTCATGCAAGTGTTAAAGTTTTGGGTGTTGTCAGCAATGAAGGACATGTGATGCCTCTTCACTTTTTTCCATGCTGCTGCGTATATTGAGGTTCTGGATAAAGTTATTAAACCTTGGATCAACAGTGTATGCAGTGGAAAGCCTTATGTCTTTCAACAAGATTCTGCACCATCACACAACGCTCAAATGACAATAAAAAAGGATGGCCGACAATTTGCATCACCCCCAACATTTGGCCTCCTAATTCTCCAGATCTCAATTCACTGGACTACTATGTATGAAGCATCGCTGAGAAAAATGTCAATGAACACCCCCATAGCACCAAATTTTTTTGAAAGCCGCCATAGTTTGCGTCAAGTCTGATATGAACAAGGACCACTTAATCCCAGCTTATAAACGATTTTGACCCCGCATGGAGGCAATTATTGATGCTTATGATGGTTTTATTGAGTGAAATTATTAAACTGATTGTTTAGCTTAATGTTTATGTTATTTTTATAAAAATATAGTTTTTTTTTGTTATTATATAAGCGCTTTTTTTAACCATAGATCTGTCCTCAAATACCGTCCGCACCCTATACATACATACATACATACATACATACATACATACATACATACATACATACATACATGCATACATGCATACATGCATGCATGCATACATACATACATACATACATACATACATACATACATACATACATATGAGATCGCGTCGCGTCGCCTAATTGAGATTCGAAACCCAATCTACACACTTGTTGCTTGTCAGACGACTGTCTGATTCCTTTGTGTTCTGTCTCCATGCTGGGGGATTAATGCGAAACATCTGACCTCCTATGACCTTTGCTGGTCACTAAAGTCCTTTGTTTTAGGCTTGACCTACGTCCGGGCCATTCCCTATATAACTAACACCATCTCTCTTTCGCCCTCTTCGGTTGGCAGACCTCCAGCCTGGACCAATTGGCTTCGCGCACAGCATCGGCTGAATGGAAAGGGACAACGCAATCCTCACCCTTTCTTCCTCTTTTTCTTTCAGCTGAGCGCGCAGGTCACACGTTCTACCAGCGAGCCATCAAAACGTCAATTAGTACTATGTATATTTAACTAGCAAATGCCGGCAAATAATTGGTGAATATAATTCCTTTCCTATTCGATGTTGTTATTATGCTGTTTCATCCTACTTTCGACTACTTACATATAACGACGCGGAACAAGAATCGTTATTTCTATCTTATAATGATTTTTCTTCTGTACCACACGATTGGTATCTCCGGCGTGAGAACCTTACATCCGTACATTGCATATGGTAACCCTTTACATCACTTAGTAACTCCGATGTACTCACAACTGCACCGTTACATTTAATGACCTCCAGCTAAAGAATTGCAGCCTTCACTTGAACAGTCGTCACATTTAACCGCTACATTTTGTGACCCCGTCAAATGAATTACTGGTTTCGCTTCACCCTTCGTTATACCCGAAGAAAAAGAACTCCAAAGAATTCCTTGACACTATGGAAGCCTGCAAACGCAACGTTTCTACAGCAATCCACTCAAAAACTACCCGTACGCACAACGTTTTCGGCAGCCACAAACTTTTCGCTCGAATCCTGCATTTAACCTGCATGCTACTCGAACTGTCGTACACCCAGACTATTGGACACTAGAACGTTTCTTCACATGCTCTCTTTTACTCTCTTTTACTTGTTTCAGTCATTTGACTGTGGCCATGCTGGAGTACCGCCTTTAGTCGAACAAATCGACCCCAGGTCTTATTCTTTGTAAGGCTAGTACTTATTCTATCGGTCTCTTTTGCCGAACCGCTAAGTAACGGAGACGTAAACACATCAGCATCGGTTGTCAAGCGATGTTGGGGGGACAAACACAGACACACAAACATACATATATATACATATCTACGACGGGCTTCTTTCAGTTTCCGTCTACCAAATCCACTAACAGGGCTTTGGTCCGCCCGAGGCTATAGTAGAAGACACTTGCCCAAGGTGCCACGCAGTGGGACAGAACCCGGAACCATGTGGTTCGTAAGCAAGCTACTTGCCACATATTTTTCTTGCATTTCAGTGATAAATTTTTATCATTTCAGAATCGGGGCACTCATGCCAGTCAAGTTTGTACTACTTTCGTTTTTAAATTTTGCACTGTTTATTACGCTTTCTGTTCTGCATCCATCTTATTTGTTTATAAGTAGCACACTCAATTCCGCGAAAACAACTAATCCATGTGCATATGTTTTTAAATGTTCCATATTTTTATAGTTTTTTGTCTCTGGCCGTTACGTGTTTTCATGCACACACATACACTTCTTTCGATCGCATGTTTTTCCCCCTTCGCTACATGTTTGCTCATAAATGACTGCAATGTTTCATACCTGCACCCAGATACGTACACGCACCTCAATTGTGCCTCAACTGCCTTGTTTCTTCGTGTGTATGCCAATTCAACTTTTTTGCCCTTCAGTAAGACCCCAGGCTGGTCACTATATACATAAGGTTTGCCTGTCTATCTCAACGCGCCAGCATGTCACTCACCCTTTATCGTCTTGCTTACCCACAGTAAATGTACACGACCACAATGCCAGACACACTAAGTCTCTGCACTTCTTTCAAGCCACTTTCACACTACAGGCACACCTCTGCCAAAAATTATTCACATGGTTTTTCGGCATGTTGCACATTGTTTCGATTTTTCATTACTGGTACACATGCACTCCAAGTTCGTTCAATTCTTTTTTTAGAAACCCTCTACGGGGGGAGTAGTATAGGAAATCACTTAGCCCCCACCTGAGATTCGAAACCCAATCTACACCCTTGTTGCTTGTCAGACGACTGTCTGATTCCTTTGTGTTCTGTCTCCGTGCTGGGAGATTAATGCGAAACATCTGACCTCCTAGGACCGTTGCTGGTCCCTAAAGGTGCAGTCCTTTGTTTTAGGCTTGACCTACTTCCGGGCCATTCCCTATATAACTAGCACCATCTCTCTTTCGCCCTCTTCGGTTGGCAGACCTCCAGCCTGGACCAGTTGGCTTCGCGCACAGCATCGACTGAATGGAAAGGGACAACGCAATCCTCACCCTTTTTTCCTCTTTCTCTCTCAGCTGACACAGCTACCAACTACCAGCGAGCCATCAAAACGTCACTTAGTACTATGTATATTTAACTAGCAAATGCCGGCAAATAATTGGTGAATATAATTCCTTTCCTCTTCGATGTTGTTATTATGCTGTTTCATCCTACTTTCGACTATTTACATATAACGACGCGGAACGAGAATCGTTATTTCTATCTTATAATGATTTTGCTTGTCATTCCGTTACTTATCCCGTCGGTAACGCTTTCACGTAGTTAGAGAAAAAGAAGACAAGGCGAAGGCTGAGACAGAAAGAGGGAGAAAGAAAAAGAGGGAGAGAGAAACATTCATGACGTGAGGTAGGGAGAACGTAATATTTATTACGTGGTTAAAAAGTTAGTTGGATGTAGTGATATAGAGAGAGTTAGAGATATAATTTTAGCAGGGGATGATATTCTGATGGTGAGGCTAAAGAAAGGCAGAGAGGGAGGGGAGAGAGAGAGGAGGAAGGAGGAAGAAAGTGAAGAGGAGAAAGAGATGATGGTGGTGGTGGTGGTGATTGGATAGTGATTGATTTTTTTCAATTGAACGAAGCTTTTTATTTCACCTATCACTTAGCGCATGTGCATAAGCGCAATTCCGTGAAATATTCACGCTTGTTTACGTGACAGATATAAGCAATTTAACTAAAGGTTGTATCATATGTACGGAGTAGTTTTTTATGGTAAAAATGGGAAAATAAAAGTGAATATTTATTTTATGAGTGCTGTGTATCAAGTCTATAAAATTGTGCATAAAGTATATTAAGTGTATATATAAAGTGCATTAAGTAATCATTGTATTCCAATTTCTTTCACTTTTCAATGAGTAGCAGATGAACGACTGTCTTTCCATACATACACAACACATGATACGCTTTCAGATTTTTTGGATAATGTTTTCAGAAATAACCCAATAGGTTTACCATAAATTCCGTGAAATATTCACGGGTCCCGCTAGTACCAAATAACCTTTCATCTGTACGATACGATTGGTACCTCTGCCGCGAGAACCTTACATTAGTACATTGCATATGGTGATCCTTCACAGCTTACCACTACACTTAGTAACTCCGATGTACACTCACATCTGCACTTTACGTGTGTGTGTGTGTGTGTGTGTGTGTATGTGTGTGTGTGTGTGTGTGTGTGCATGTGTGTGTGTGTGTGCGTGTGAACTATTGGTATACAATATGTGTAATCATTTATGTATACATCAGATTTCACTCTGTCAATACTCAGTTTTATTTCTTGTGTGTTCTCTCCCGTTTTCGTTCACTTTAACGGTCTTACCCCTTCTCTCCCTTTCGATATATACGTGTGTGTGTGTGTGTGTGAGAGAGAGAGAGACTCTTCAGGGGTAGAAAAACCTTCCGTTATTTTTGACAAAGCCGTGGGAAAAGCAGCTCTTCTAGGAGAAAAGATCCTCTGAAATAAAACAGTCAAAATACAGTAATCTCTCGCCATATCGCGGTTCACCTATCGCGCACTCTGTGCATCGCGGATTTTTTTGGCTAATATATGTAAATTTATATCGCGGACTCCTCAGTATATGCGGATTTCTGCGGCCGATAGATATTTGTATTTTTTTAGATTTTAATTATTTCTCTGGGTGGTTTTGGAACGTAACACCCGCGATAGTCGATGGATTACTGTAATCCACATGCAATGCTTGTCACTGGAACTGACTGTGTCGAGCGAGAGAGTGGCAAAAGTGTTGTAGGAGCTTTTCTCACTTAGATCCAACGCCATACAGATGTCTCACTGTCCATTCATTTCCTGATCCGTTTCGTATTTTATGATGTCCTATGGCGATGGATTGTACACATGCAATGATGAAAATAGATGTTAACAAGAGCACTCAGAGAGCGCAAACCTCCGCCAAGGCAACACCAACGTCCTTTCAACGATTAGCCAGAAATGATTTTTAAAATGAGAATATCTGAAATAAACTCGACTGCCCTCGCAAACGAGAATACTAAAAATGAATCCGACCTCTCTCAAAAATTAAGTATAAAAAACAGGAAAATAATCCAGAATCCTTGTCCGGTACCGGATCGATCCCAAAATCTAATCAGTTTGTGCTAGTCGCGAGGCCAAACATCCCTGAAAGTTTCATTCGAATCCATCCAAGGCTTTTTGAAATATCTTGTCCACGGACAGACAGACAGACAAACAAACAAATACGATTGTGGATGTGAGACGACTGTCATCTGACAAGATGGAGCAATCATTATTTGTGAGTCTTATTAGCTTTCCTTCTGGCACGATTTGAAAGTTCAACTGAACGTTGACGTCAGATAAAAGTAATTAGAAATTAACTCATCCAGGCCTCTTCACGCTAATACCCAGGATGAGATGGTGTGTGGCTTAGTGGTTAGGGCATTCGGCTCACGATTTTAAGGTCAAGAGTTCGATTCCCGGCAGCGCGTTGTGTCCTTGAGCAAGACACTTTATTTCACGTTGCTCCAGTCCACTCACCTGACAAAAACGCATTGTACCTGCAATTCAAAGGGGGCTATCCTTGTCACATTTTGTGTCATGCTTAATCTCCCCGAGAACTACGTTAAGGGTACGCGTGTCTATGGAGGGCTCAGTAGCTTGCACATAAATTTCACGAACAGGCTGTTCCGTCGATCGGATCAACTAGAACACTCATCGTCGCCATCGACGGAGAGTCAGTTTTTTTTTTCTTTAATTAGTCAGGGTGAACTACGCCAGTGATTAGTATTGTGTTCTAATACAGCTCCTACGGCCAATTTACCTGTGGTCTGTGTGTGTGTGCGCGCGCGTTAAGTAATTCTATCATATATAAGATAACAGTGTTATCAGGCATAGTTATTTGGCTTTTTTTTTTCTTTTATCTAGCTTTGTTTTACGCCGTATCGTATAACATGTTGTAATGTCACCTAGTTTCAGATATATGCCATCCTGATTCGAGAAAGTGCTATTTACTTGTTTATATAATTTAACTGTAAAAAATCATGACACTTAATACTTTCGTGTTTGCCGACAAATGTATTTCACGGAGACAACATTGATTGGCTGATGTTACTGATACCGTTGTAGCCTTGTGGTGAAAGCGTTGTGTTCACGATCGCCAGTTCGTACGTTCGGTTCCCGGGCCGAGCTGTGCGTTGTGTTCTTGAGCAAAACTCTTCATTTCACGTTGCTCAGCGGGTAGGAGAGTAACAGGTTTGTTGGCACATGGGCAGAAATGCTTTTCAATATACCTTCTGACTCATTACTTATTTCTTTATTGCCCACAAGGGGCTAAACATAGAGGGGACAAACAAGGACGGACAAAGGGATTAAGTCGATTACATCGACCCCAGTGCGTAACTGGTACTTAATTTATCGACCCCGAAAGGATGAAAGGCAAAGTCGACCACGGCGGAATTTGAACTCAAAACGTAAAAACAGACGAAATACCTATTTCTTTACTACCCACAAGGGGCTAAACACTGAGAGGACAAACGAGGACAGACAAACGGATTAAGTCGATTATATCGACCCCAGTGTGTGACTGGTACTTATTTAATCGACCCCCGAAAGGATTAAAGGCAAAGTCGACCTCGGCGGAATTTGAACAAAGAACGTAACGGCAGACGAAATACGGCTACGCATTTCGCCCGGCGTGCAAACGTTTCTGCTAGCTTGCTGCATTTTCTGACTCATTACTTTCTGAGTTCAAATCCCACCTGCCTGGAGAAGGCAATGGGTAACCACTCTAGTATTCATCCTACATCTAACCGCGGGAGCCGAAGTACCAGTAATCTACTTGACGGCAGTAGGAGAGGATACGGGCCCTCCCAGTTTGTATAGGAAGGGATGGGGAAGGTTCACGCGCACAGGATCTGCCCGAGGGCAGACACCTCTAGGCTAGACTTATTCTGTTACATGGCGACTAATAGCTTGGTCATGATCGTTTTATCTTTTACTTGTTTCAGTCTTTGGACTGCGGTCATGCTAGGGCATCCCCTTAAAGGGTTTTAGTCGAACAGACCGACCCCAGTACTTAACTTTTTGAAAGTTTGGTACCTACCCTATCGGTGTCTTTTGCTGAATCGCTAAGTTACGGGAGCACACACACACACACACACACACACACACACACAGACACACACAGACACACACACACACACACTGAGTTGGCAAAAGTTGCGTTCGGATTTTTAAACGAAAGATACAATTTTAAACACAAAGCGATTTATTCAATCAATTGTATAATTAGTTTCGTTCTGGTATCTTCTGCCGTCTTGTAAGCCGATACATTATTCCTTGCTCAAAGAATTTCCTGTCTTTACTGGCAAAAACTCTTCCAGGTGAATTTTTACCTCTTCTTCAGAGTTGAAGGTTTGGTCAGTCAACGAAGCAGACGGAGGTCTGAAGGGCGCAAGGTAGGGCGAATATGGAAGATGCGGCAAGACCTCCCAGCCAAGCCCAGGTAACTTCTACCGCGTCAGCAAAGAAGCGTGCGGTCTGGCATTATCGGGACGGAAGATAACGCCCTTACGATTAGCAAGTGCTGGACGCTTCTGGTGGATCGCTGGGTTTAATTTGTCCAGCTGGTCGATGCACACTTTCGAAATTATGCTTCTCTCTGTAGAAAGAGGCTTGTAAAAGACAATACCCTTCCAGTCTCAGCAAACTGAAAGCATAACCTTCTTCCGGTGATCCTGTAATGGATTTCGATTCTTTTAAGTCAAGTTGAGCAGTTATAAAAACCCTGGATTTTGGGAAAAACTTTAGTGTTTTGTTGGATGTAACTGAACTCCACGACACTCACCCCTTTGAAACATTGGTGATTTTATGCCATGTCCAAAGAAAATAATCACAAGTCTATTTTGATTTGTTGATTAATTTATTAGTTAGATTTACGAATTAGTTAATGAATATATAGTCGTACTTCTACACGACGAAAATTGTCTTTCCTTTCTAATGTAAATAATATAAAATGTTATATTTATATAATAAAACTAATTAAGAAAATGTTTCTCTTCACGTTTGTTTTATATATGCATTTCTGTAATCATTAAATTATATTTTCTTATAGCGGTTAAATGAACACTAAGAAAATATTATACATACATGTCGTTAATATTCATAGTGTTTTATGAGTATATTTCTCTATGACGTTATATACTGTACTTCGGATTTGTGTATAATGATAACACTTAAGTTATAAGTGACGTTCAATCATTATATTCACCCTTACTCAAAAAAGCCAAATAAAATAATCTATTTCCCAATAGAAAACAATAAATAGCATTACATTACTGTTACAAAACTAAATAGAGAATATACTATAATATAACCTAAGAGAAAGCTCAAGGTAGCATAAAAACCAGCTATAGGAATTGGCAATAATCCAAACAAGGAGAACGTCAAAGATAACTTCAGGCCCATAACTGCTCAACGCAGATTTGAAGATTTTGGCCAAGGTGCTAGCCGAGGGGTTGGCGCGTGTCATCGAGAAACTGGCCGACAAGGCGCAAACATGCACCGTACCAGGCAAGAGTATCCATGACAACCTCCATCTGATGCGTTACATCATAGACATGGTAGTTAAGGAACCTGGCATGGGTGGGGCACTGATCAATTTGGATCAATCGAAAGCTTTCGACAGGGTCGACCATCGCTACTCAGAGGCTGTCCTTAGAGCGGCTGGTTTCGGTCCCGTCTTCCGCGGTTGGATCGTTGCCTTATACAGCGGCATTCGCTCGGTAGTTCGCGTTAATAGTCATCTG
>NC_043002.1:57036760-57046760 GCF_006345805.1 Octopus sinensis | reverse complement strand
GTCGGATGCTTTTAAAGAAATTGAACGCTGAAGAATGAAAGTGCTTTTACTTGACTTAACGTCAATTGTACCAAATATAAACTCGCGCATAGAATCATACATACAAACAGACATATACCTAAAACCATTGATACATGGAAACATTATTGAAAATTATATATTTTCGAACGGGAATTCAGCAACGCCTTCTAGTGCCGATGAAGAATAACTTTGCTCTGGATGGGGTGCTGGACTCCCTGTTCGAAAATATAAGGACACAGATATTGTGTCGGATAGCCAGGTGGAAACGATTTCCGTACCAATCATCCTATCAACCGTAACATTCATCCTATCCAGGACAGTCACACTATGTTGGCAAATAGCCTTTACTTTAAAGAACTGCTACTGAATATCTCTCTTTGAGAGATTTAGAAATAATAATGTTTCTATTTTATTAGATCAGTGACTGTGTGTCACTTTTGTAACTATATTTTCGAACGGTGAATTCAGCAACGCCACCTAGTCAAGCAGCTATTTTGTGTTGATAAAGGGCAATAACCTAGAAACCGGTCCACGGATGTTGCTTTGTGCTGGATGGGGGTGCTTGACTCCTTGTTCGAAAATATAAGGACACAGATATTGTGTCGTATAGCCAGCTAGAAACGATTTTTCTTGAGGCTAAACAGCAGTAATAATCGTCCTATCCAGGACAGCCACATTATGTTGGCAAATAGTCTTTAAGTCGAGACATACAAACATACACAATATGCATACATACTCACACCCAGACATATATACATTCATGCAGTCTTTTACTTGTCACAGTCATTGGATTGCATCCATGCTGGATCAATGTCTTCAATGGTTTGCTGGAACAAACTGACCCCAGCACTCACATTTTTAAGTCTGGTTCTTATTCTTTCGGGATTTTTTTCTGAAGACGTAAACAAACAAACACTGTTTTCAAGCGGTGTGAAGCACAAACACAAAGGCATACACGCAAATATACGTATATATTTATATACACATACAACAGGCGTCCACGCAGTTTCTGTCTACCAAATTCACTCATAAGGCTTTAATCGGCCCAGATCTCTAGTAAAAGATATTTGCCCATGGGGCCGTGCGAACGAGGATATGCCTGCACCTATATATTAACATACAGACACAAACGAATGCATACACACATATAGACACACTCGTATACACACACACACACACACACACATATATATACACGTATACACATGCATACATTTTTGTATGCAAACGTACTGGCATACGTATATACACTTACAAGCAGCTACTTACACACATACATACATACTCACATATACACACACATGTGTGTATATGTATGTATATAATATGTGCATATATACATATATATATATATATATGTATATATGTGTGTGTATGTATATATATATATATTATATATATATATATGTATATATGTGTGTGTATGTATATATATATATATAATATATATATATATATATATATGTATATATGTGTGTGTATGTATATATATATATATATATATATATATATTATATATATAATATCTATATATATATATAATATATATATATATATATATATATATAATATAATATAATATATATATATATAAAGTCAATATAGCTCGTAAGATGAGCTCCTGAATCCGAAGTACCTTTCGTTCCAGAGAACAAGATATCATCATTCCTCTTTTTTCCTCCTGTGTACAGCCACACCTCGAATGGTGCTGTCCCTGTGGTCTTCCCACACAAAAAAAGAAGCGCTTTGTAAATTTAATTGCCCCAGAGGATATTCGCTGGAAGAATTAAAATATTGAAACTCTATTCTCTTTAGCACCGCCGTAAGTGCTACATCATTTGCACGATGTGGAGAATATATCACCAGCATTGCTCAAACGAACTCAACGTTAGTTTCAGAATTCATCCAAGACTAGGATCACGTGCCATACGTCCCCTACCCAATTCAGAATCACAACACAAAAATAAACTGCAACACAATCTCTTTTCCTCAATAGATCCTGCCCTATTTAACATTGTCCCAAAATAAATCAAAGAGGAAAAAGATCCCATCACATTTAAACAGAATCTGGACAAATTTCTTCAAAGGATACCAGATGAGCCGCTTATACATGGATACAACTCACTCAACAAGAACTCCCAACTCGAACAAAACTTGCCTTCGAAAGGATTTAGCAAATTCTGTCAGGTGGTACTATTAAGTTCGACATGGTCTGTACCAATCTCTGGTCGAAACATATCTAAGTTACGTAAGTTATATGTATACATATATATGTATGCATGTATGTGTATATATATATATATATGTGTGTGTGGTGTGTGTGTGTGTGTGTGGTGTGTGGTGTGTGGTGTGTGTGTATGTGTGTGTATGCATATATGTGTGTATATATACATACACATATATATACACACATACACACGTATGTATACACACACGAATATATATATATATACATATATACACGTATGTATGCATATATGTGTGTGTGTATATATGTATGTATGCATACATAGAATACTTATATGCATATATATACATCCACACATACATGTATACATACACATACATATATTCTTACATAAATAAACATACTGATACCTACATACACATATATACGCGTATACATGTATACAAACATATACATACAATAGACACACGCATACACAAACACACCACACACACCATGCATACAAATATACATATATGCACATATGCATACATGCGTATATACATATACATACATACGTATGTATACATACGTATATACACACATACACATGTATATACATACATATGTACACACACGCAAACATACGTATACGCATGCATACATATATACATGCATGTATACATACATACGTGCATGAATGCATGCATACATACATACATACATACATACATACATACATACATACATACATACATACATACATACATACATACATACATAAAGCAGAAGATCAGTGAAAATGATAACACCTATGCTGAACTATTGAGAAACCTGCAGTTACTCTATCCAGATTACAAATTTATGTTTATACCTGTACTTATTGGGGCCCTGGGATATGTAACACACTGCCTAAATACCAATCTTGAGAAATTAGGCTTCTCAAAACCAGAAAGGAGAAAGCTAATTAGAAGACTACAGATCCAATCCAACACTGGAACTGTAAAAATCTGTAAAACTTCCCAGAAGTTTGATTTAAATATATATGAGCATGTCTAGATATGCAACTATCAGGTCATCCCATAAGTTCTGTCTGATTTTACCTTTTTTTAAAAATTGAATGAAATTTAATACTATTTTAAAATGTCTAATGGAATTTAAAATTATTTTTATGTATTTGTGTACATTTAAACTAATTAAATATTATTTTACAGAATAATAGAATTAAAATTTCTTTGTTTAAAACCCTTTCTAACATGGAAGTATCCAAAGAGCATTTAAAGCACATAATGCTTTATGTGTACAAAAAAAAAAGAAACTCTGCAGCCGAAGCGACTCGAAACACACACTCCGTTTATGGAAAAGAATGCTTGAATGAAAGAACTTGCAGAAGATAGTTTGCAAAATTCAGAAGTGGAGATTTCGGCCTTGAAGATGAAGATCGAACAGGACGTCCAGTTGAGTTTGAGGCATTACTTGAAGAAAATCCTGCATTATCAGTTGAAGAATTGGCAATAAAGCTTAGTTCAAACCATACAACTGTTCTTCGTCATCTTTAACAACTTAGGCGCAGGAGTGGCTGTGTGGTAAGTAGCTTGCTAACCAACCACATGGTTCCGGGTTCAGTCCCACTGCGTGGCACCTTGGGCAAGTGTCTTCTACTATAGCCTCGGGCCAACCAAAGCCTTGTGAGTGGATTTGGTAGACGGAAAATGAAAGAAGCCCGTCGTATATATGTATATATATATATATGTGTGTGCGTGTGTGTTTGTGTTTGTCCCCCTAGCATTGATTGACAACCGATGCTGGTGTGTTTACGTCCCCGTCACTTAGCGGTTCGGCAAAAGAGACCGATAGAATAAGTACTGGGCTTACAAAGAATAAGTCCCGGGGTCGAGTTGCTCGAC
Organism: Octopus sinensis; assembly: GCF_006345805.1. Taxonomy (NCBI): domain Eukaryota; kingdom Metazoa; phylum Mollusca; class Cephalopoda; order Octopoda; family Octopodidae; genus Octopus; species Octopus sinensis. The sequence goes on along the minus strand of NC_043002.1, from coordinate 57,042,665 downwards.
TAAAGGTGGTGCTCCAGCATGGCCGCAGTCAAATGACTGAAACAAGTAAAAGAGTAAAAGAGTAAAGAGTAACTTGGAAAGGTTCCTAAACTTGGAAAATGGGTGCCTCGTGAATTGCCCGAAAGCAACCGCAAATCCCGAGTTGACATCTCTTCTCTCCATTCTCGCGAACTCAGTTCACCCTTTTTGGATAGACTTGTGACGAAAAATGGATCTTCTATTGAAATATTAAACGTTGTAAACAGTGGTTTGATAAAAGGAAAAAAGCTCAACCACAACCGAGAAGGGAACTTCATGGAAAAAAGTTCTTCTCTCTATTTGGTGGGATTGCAAAGGAGCAATTCACTTTTAATTGTTACCACCTAATGCAACAGTCAAAGCTCAAGTCTACTGTCAGCAATTAAAGCGTTTGAACCAAGCTATGAAGAAAAAAAAGACCCACTTCAGTGAATCGAAAAGGAGTGATATTTCATCAGGACAATGCACGACCCCACACTGCAAAGATCACATCACAGAAGATCGAAGAGCTTGGTTGGGAAAAAAATTCCTCATCCACTTTATTCTCCCGACCTTGCTCCTTCAGACTACCATTTATTTTGTAGTTTACAGAATCATTTGGGGGGCATTACTTTCGCAAGCCAGGAGGAGGTCGAAACTGACATTTCAGAGTTCTTCGCTATGAAACCAAAAGAGTTTTACATTGTTATGATTAAAAAAGCTTGTAAATAGATGAAAAGAAGTCTTAGATAATCAGAGAAAGTATATTGATGATTAAATTTCAATTAAATATAACATTTGATCACTTATTTTCTTAATTCATAATTCGGACAGAACTTATGGGATGACCTGATATATGCATGAGAAACATACATAAAACAAAGCATACAAATCTGCACATATACATACATGCATGCATACATACTTACATGCATACATAAATTCATACATACATACAGACAGACAGACAGACAGACAGACAGACACATACATACAAGCAAAAGTACCCTGTTGTTGATGTTGAAATTCTAATGTAGGAGCCTTAGATCTAGGTTAGTAACTGACTCTTTCTTTATTGGCAAGAAATCTTGAAATAAAATTAAACAATGACATACATACATACATACATACATACATACATACATACATACATACATACATACATACATACATACACCTAAATTCCTATGAAAGCTTGTTTCTAGGTTAGGAACCGGCTCTTTGTTGGTGAGAAATTTTAAAAATAAAACCAGAACATACATACCTATGTAAATTCTTATCTATGATGCGTGTGTGTGTGTATGTGTGTGTGTATGTGAACGTATGTTTATGAGAAAGAGTGAATATGTGTGCTTCTGTGTGTGTGTGTGTGCACACTGCTACAATTGAGATTATAAATAGATATGACTTGGAAAATGCATACATTTTTCCAGTCTCCCTCTTCGTCTCTCTCTACATGTGTGTGTGTGTGTATATATATATATATATTATATATATATATATATATATATATATATATACCGGAGACCATAAATGTGCAACCAAGGTGGAAAAAAGAGTACTCAAATACCAGTGGTAGAGAAATATGCTTTATTTAAAGCAGCAGAAAATTCAACAAAATCTGTTACTCTGAGTTTCTCGTTGCCGTAATCAGACAGTTTTTCCTAGAATGGAACCGATATATCAATTCAATCTAGACTCTTAAAACGCTACACCTTTAAAAAAATGGACTTGTTTGATTGGCCCTTTAGAAATAACGGTCAATTTTCGAGCGAAAACAAAAAAAGCTCAAAAAATATGTATATATATATAATTTATATATAGAGGGCATTATACATACATGCCAGGAGGCATTCTACATACACGCCATACGCTAAGAGGGACAATCAGTCATTTCTAACAAAATATTACTAATCCCACCGAATGCAATTTTTCAAAGAAAGACATTTAAAAATATATAGACCTGTATACGTGATTTCATACTTACGATCATCAGCAGGGCTGAAAGGCCTATACTATAAATAAACAACGACCCTGACTTCGCTTAAGCCGATCAGCTAACTGATCAACATCAACGAAGCACATGGGTGGGTATATATACTATATCCGGATGAATGGCAAACTTTTACGAATTGCATTTCGGGAGAGGAAAAGTTTTTTCGGAATAAAAATTAGCAATTAAGGACAACTACTTAATAAGGAAAACTTAACAAGAAATTGTCAGGTAGATAGCGTAAAAACTCATAAGAGAAAAAATTTCGAAAATAATTATTTCTTATTGAACATATTAAATTGATATATAGAGGGCATTATACATACATGCCAGGAGGCATTCTTACATACACGCCATACGCTAAGAGGGACAATCAGTCATTTCTACCAAAAATATTACTAATCCCACCGAATGCAATTTTTCAAAGAAAGACATTTAAAAATATATAGACCTGTATCACAGTGATTTCATACTACGTAATCATCAGCAGGCCTGAATATACTATAAATAAACAACGACCCTGCTTCGCTAAGCCGATCAGCTAACTGACAACATCAACGAAGCACATGGGTGGGTTTATATATACTATATCCGGATGAATGGCAAACTTTTACGAATTGCATTTCGGGAGAGGAAAAGTTTTTTCGGAATAAAAATTTAGCAATTAAGGACAACTACTTAATAAGGAAAACTTAACAAGAAATTGTCAGGTAGATAGCGTAAAAACCTCATAAGAGAAAAAATTTCGAAAATAATTATTTCTTATTGAACATATTAATATATATAGAGAGGGCATTATACATACATGCCAGGAGGCATTCTACATACACGCCATACGCTAAGAGGGACAATCAGTCATTCTACAAAAATATTACTAATCCCACCGAATGCAATTTTTCAAAGAAAGACATTTAAAAATATATAGACTGTATCACAGTGATTTCATACTTACGTAATCATCAGCAGGCCTGAATATACTATAAATAAACAACGACCTGCTTCGCTTAAGCCGATCAGCTACTGATCAACATCAACGAAGCACATGGGTGGGTTTATATATACTATATCCGGATGAATGGCAAACTTTTACGAATTGCATTTCGGGAGAGGAAAAGTTTTTCGGAATAAAAATTAGCAATTAAGGACAACTACTTAATAAGGAAAACTTAACAAGAAATTGTCAGGTAGATAGCGTAAAAACCTCATAAGAGAAAAAATTTCGAAAATAATTATTTCTTATTGAACATATTAATTTATATATAGAGAGGGCATTATACATACATGCCAGGAGGCATTCTACATACACGCCATACGCTAAGAGGGACAATCAGTCATTTCTACCAAAAATATTACTAATCCCACCGAATGCAATTTTTCAAAGAAAGACATTTAAAAATATATAGACCTGTAATCACAGTGATTTCATACTTACGTAATCATCAGCAGGCCTGAAAATACTATAAATAAACAACGACCCTGCTTCGCTTAGCCGATCAGCTAACTGATCAACATCAACGAAGCACATGGGTGGGTTTATATACTATATCCGGATGAATGGCAAACTTTTACGAATTGCATTTGGGAGAGGAAAAGTTTTTCGGAATAAAAATTCGGAAAAAAATTTTTATTCCGAAAAAAATTTCCTCTCCCGAATGCAATTCGTAAAAGTTTGCCATTCATCCGGATTGAGTATATATAAACCCACCCATGTGCTTCGTTGATGTTGATCAGTTAGCTGATCGGCTTAAGCGAAGCAGGGTCGTTGTTATTTATGTTATATTCAGGCTGCTGATGATTACGTAAGTATGAAATCACTGTGATACAGGTCTATATATTTTTAAATGTCTTTCTTGAAAAATTGCATTCGGTGGGATTAGTATATTTTTGGTAGAAATGACTGATTGTCCTCTTAGCGTATGGCGTGTATGTAGAATGCCTCCTGGCATGTATGTATAATGCCCTCTATATATAAATTAATATGTTCAATAAGAAATAATTATTTTCGAAATTTTTTCTCTTATGAGGTTTTTACGCTATCTACCTGACATTTCTTGTTAAGTTTTCCTTATTAGTAGTTGTCCTTAATGCTAAATTTTATTCCGAAAAAACTTTTCCTCTCCCGAAATGCAATTCGTAAAAGTTTGCCATTCATCCGGATATAGTATATATAACCCACCCATGTGCTTCGTTGATGTTGATCAGTTAGTTAGCTGATCGGCTTAAGCGAAGCAGGGTCGTTGTTTATTTATAGTATATTCAGGCCTGCTGATGATTACGTAAGTATGAAATCACTGTGATACAGGTCTATATATTTTTAAATGTCTTTCTTTGAAAAATGCATTCGGTGGGATTAGTAATATTTTTGGTAGAAATGACTGATTGTCCTCTTAGCGTTATGGCGTGTATGTAGAATGCCTCCTGCATGTATGTATAATGCCCTCATATATAAATTAATATGTTCAATAAGAAATAATTATTTTCGAAATTTTTTCTCTTATGAGGTTTTTACGCTATCTACCTGACAATTTCTTGTTAAGTTTTCCTATTAAGTAGTTGTCCTTAATTGCTAAATGTATATATATATATATATAAAAAAATTATAAAAATTATAAAATTCGAGGAAAAAACTTACATTGAATAAAATACATATTGACGTAATGAAGAAAGTATAATTAGTGCATAGAAATTAAAACCTATTATAATATTACACTGCAATACATATTTATATTAAAGTGTACATATATATATATCAACATCATACACAGAAGGATGGCGTGCAAACGCCACATATACAGACGTATAAATATAAATCTAAATATTACACATAATGCATGCGTACATATATGCCACGCAATCTATCTCGCACCAAAGTTAAAAATCATCGATGTAGCGATTCTCATATACTTCCTTTCTCTCTTTTTTTCTAAACTGATACTGATGCCAAACTTTACGTCCCCCTTACTTAAGCTTTACTCAGTATTGAGAATCGCTACATCGAATGATTTTTAACTTGTGTGCGAGATAGATTGCGTGCATATTAGTACGCATTGCATTTATGTGTATATTTTAGATTTATATTTATACGTCTGTATATGTATGGCGTTTGCACGCATCCTTCTGTGTATGTTGATATATATATGTACAACTTAATATAAATCTGTATTGCAGTGTAATATTTATAATAGTTTAATTTCTATGCATATATACTTTTCTTCATTAACGTCAATAAGTATTTTATCAATGTAAGGTTTTTTCCTCGATTTTATAATTTTTATAATTTATATATATATATATATATATATCAATATATATATAACATATATTTTGAGCTTTTTTTGTTTATCGCTCGAAGATTGACCGTTATTTCTAAAGGGCCATCAAACAAGTCATTTTTTTAAAGGTGTAGCGTTTGTAAGAGTCTAGATTGAATAGATATATCGGTATCCATTTCTAGCAAAAACTGTCTGATGAACGGCAACGAGAACTCAGAGCTGAACAGATTTGTTGAATTTTCTGTTGCTTTAAATAAAGTATATATATATATATATATATATATATATATATGGTTATAAAATGAGATAGGGGTTGAAAATTCAACCCACCATGGGATAACATATATCCAATATACTGCTAGATAGGTACCCAACAAGGCTAATACATAGATGTTAAAAATTGCCAAACAATCAGTTCATCTATTGTATTATATGGGCAAAGGTAATAATATTACCGTAATTAATACTACAAAATTAGAAAATGGAGAAACATACTTAAATCAATAAACATCAACTATCAGATGATACCCCCAATACTTTATTACACCATTACATATCAGTAAAGGCATTATACAAAATATACAGTAAATGTAAATAGACAAGGAAATATAAGTATAAAATATAAAATATAATATGTAATTAA
>NC_043002.1:57006760-57034260 GCF_006345805.1 Octopus sinensis | reverse complement strand
TTACATTGACCCCAGTATGCGAATGGTACTTATTTTATCGCCATCGAGAGGATGAAAGGCAAAGTTAACCTCAACGAAATTGGAACTCGGAATGTAAAGATGGATGAAATTACGCTGAGCATTTTGTCCGGTATGCTCACAATTCTACAGATCCCTGCCTTCCTGAGAATTATTATTATATAAAGTGATGGTATGTTGTCAACTTAATGTGATAGTCCCATGAAAGGGAAGAATGCTACTGCTATTTAGCCCTAAGAAATACCGTTGCCAGTTGGCCATGACACTGTGTCCTTATGTTTTCAAAGTGGAGACAAGCACCTCCACCCAACAAAGCCAGCATTCAGAGACTAGTTTCAGAGTCATTGCTCATCATCAGTCTGGAGTAGCATGGCTTGCCAGCTGTCGATGCCTATCTGCCTTTGAAAACATATATTTCAAGTGAAATGCATTCAAAGGCGGATAGGCATCGACAACTAGCAAGCCATGCTACTCCAGACTGATGATGAGCAATGACTCTGAAACTAGTCTCTGGATGCTGGCTTTGTTGGGTGGAGGTGCTTGTCTCCATTTTGAAAACATAAGGACACAGTGTCATGGCCAACTGGCAACGGTGTTTCCTAGGGCTAAATAACAGTAGTATTCTTCCCTTTCATGGGACTGTCACATTAAGTTGACAACATACCATCTCTTTATCGTGCTGCTACTGCATAAATCTTTATGAGAGATTTAGAAATATAATATTTTTATATTATTATATACTTGACCATGTAGCTAGATCAACAGGGCACCAGCTGAACCCAAACTAGGTCTCTGAACCATCTCAATTCCCAAATAGCTTCCCCGCCACCTTTTATGTACATCATGTCTTTCGTTATCACAAGGGTCTGATTTCAATGTCAAGCTCGACACCTTCTGTCATATATTCGCTGAACCCCACTAAGCCTTGTTTAATAAACTGAGAGGAAGAAAGCTATGCGGAAGCCTATGAGAGGCGCATACTGGTCATTCTTGTCGTGTCTCGGTTTGCTTGAGGCAAGTACATTGGTCCAGTGGCCCTGGAAAGACATGGAGGTGACCCAGATAACTGATTGACCCTTCCTTGGCTCTGTGAGCCCGACAGATTCCTTGAAACATGAGAACGCAATTCCCTGAACCATCTCACCCTGGTCAACTTGGAGCCCGAAAGCTGTCGTCTCCCGCGTGTTCTGTTTTGGGAGCTTTCTCTCGGAAGTCCTTACTCGAGGATTATGTTAAGAGGTCAAGGGATAGAAACGCCTGCGGAGTATACAGCCACTTATACTTATGATTTAATTTATTGCTCATACAGCTGGAATAGTCAGCGCCGAGAGCGATGCAAGATCATTATATTTACAAAGAGGTAGATAGATAGATAGATAGATAGATAGATAGATAGATAGATAGATAGATAGATAGATAGATAGATAGATAGATAGATAGATAGATAGATAGATAGACACGCACAAGATATATATACTATCTATCTATCTATCCGCTCAGTCGAAGTTGACTCTCGGTTACTCGATGGATCAGTGTCCTCCAGTCAGCTCTATCCTGGGCCGCTTCTTTCAGATTGGCTATGTCCATTCCGGTATCACTCTTGATAGTGTCAAGCCAGCGGGTTCTTGGTCGGCCTCTTCCTCTCTTGCCACTGACCATTCCGAGCATGATGTCCTTCTCCAGGGATTTTCTCCGCATAATATGACCAAAATATGCCAATTTATGCTTAGTGATCCTAGCTTCTAGCGACATTTTCGGCCTGATCTGCTTAAGAACTTCTCCATTGGTGAGCCTCGCTGTCCATGGAATCCGTAAAAGTCTTCTCCAACACCAAAGCTCGAATGCATAAATTCTCTTATGGTCAGCTTTCTTTAGTCTCCAGGTCTCGCATCCATATGTTGCTATTGGGAAGACAATTGCATTCCCCAATCTGCATTTGGTAGAGAGTCTGATGTCTCTACTCTTCCAGACCCTGCTCATGCTGACCATTGCCTCTCTGCCTAGTACTATCCGCCGTCTTATTTCTGGAGTGCAGTCACCATCTCGATTTATTTTGGAGCCACACACATCTATTATATAAAATCCGTTCTGTCTGTCTGTGTGTGTGTCTTCTATGATCTCGGGCATCCTCCACCCGATTGCGCTCAAATTTGATATGTAGACGGTATCTGGGCGTGTATAAGTCTTGAAAAAATTACAAAAATCGATTCCAGGTGAGAATGCGATCGATAAAGCCGCTTTTGTCCTGCTTTTCTTCCGTCAACCTGTACATAACTGCACCTTCCATTTTTTGTTGTTTTTGTACTGCTTAAAGGCACGTTTCTTTCCTGCCAAGCTTACTGTCTAAACTATGTTTGTGTTCTCTCAGTCAACAGCTTTATCATTACTGGTACTTTAAACTCTTCGATTGCATATTTGCGTGAATAAAATCGTTTTTCTTTGGAATGGGAAAAAAATTTATCTTTATTTCTTCTTTTGCTGGTGTCTCAAATTTAGGTTAAATCAGTGTTTCTCAAAGGGGAGGCCTATGGGACGGTCGGACAAGTTGTTTTGAGAAAATTTTGTTTAGATGTTTGACAACTCAGCACCGTCCATTGGACGGGGGGCGTTTTGCTCGTAATATATATATATATATATACACACACACACCACACACACCACACACACACACCACACACACCACACACACACATATATATATATATATATATATATATAGATATATATATATATATATATATATATATATTATATATATATATATATATATATATTATATATATATATAACCCTTAGGGGTTAGCCATATTGAAATGGCAAAAATACGTCACGATGTGTTACCGCTACTGTATATAACTCACTTTGATATTTATCATTGTTTGATTTCACTTTTTCAATATCAGCGACAGTGGACGTTGGAAAAAGTATAAGTATTTGTGAAGGAAATCTAATTCTCGGCGACAACTATGATTGTCACATGCTGACGAGAGGTCAATACCTCGAAACTCGAGTCCGTGTGTATCATAAGTTGAAGACGGGAAGGATGACTTCCCTTTGCAAATACTGACAGGACACAGATAGTGTGTCTATGGCCAGCTGGAGGAGTGTGTCCTCCTGGGGCTAAAAACTACAGTAGCATCCACCCTTAGGGGTTAGCCATATTGAAATGGCAAAAATACGTCACAATGTGTTACCGCTACTGTATATAACTCACTTTGATATTTATCATTGTTTGATTTCACTTTTTCAATATCAGCGACAGTGGACGCTGGAAAAAGTATAAGTATTTGTGAAGGAAATCTAATTCTCGGCGACAACTATGATTGTCACACGCTGACGAGAGGTCAATACCTCGAAACTCGAGTCCGTGTGTATCATAAGTTGAAGACGGGAAGGATGACTTCCCTTTGCAAATACTGACAGGACACAGATAGTGTGTCTATGGCCAGCTGGAGGAGTGTGTCCTCCTGGGGCTAAAAACTACAGTAGCATCCACCCTTAGGGGTTAGCTATATTGAAATGGCAAAAATACGTCACTATATATATATATATATATAAACATAATATATGTATAAACATATGTATATAACATTATATATATATAAACATACATAATATAATACATTATACACACACACACATACATACATACATACATACATACATACATACATACATACATACATACATACATACATACATACATACATACATACATATAATATATAACGCATGGTATGTACGGTGTCAAGAGCCACCGTGCTCTACACACTTAATTAGGTAATATATTCTCGTAGCAAGGTGAAGCTCTGCCGAGGGCAACCAGTGACAAGCAACCTGTGAATTGGAGGTGTTGCAACTAAGTCAACACCCTTCCAGCCATTGAACACATTGTTGTAACTCATTCCTTTAATTCTCCTTGGCGTGTGAAATAACAAACATTGTTTACAATGTGTGTGTGTGTCTGTGTCTTGCTACTATGGCGTCCGATATAAGCTCTACATTTTTGCCGTTGAATGAAGGGCGTAAAACGACAAATTGTATTTTTCATTTATTTATTTACGTGGTAGTTGTCATAGGGAGTGGGAGTAAAAGGTAGGGCGAAAAAGAGTAAGCTGGACAAAGAGAGAAAGAGTGAGAGAGAGAAGTGGAAAGATAGGAGCGAGTAAAAGAGAGCAAGATAAAGAGGAAAAACAAAGAGAGGGAGAGGTGAGAGCAATATGGATATGCGTATGTGTGGGTGTATGGGTGGGTGAGTGAGAGAGTGAGAGTGAGAGACAGACAAAGCGTATGGTGAATGTACGAACGAACGAGCGGAATAATGGAGAAAAGAATATAAAACGAATGGAATAATGGAGAAAAGGAAATAGAACGAACGAAGAAATAAAGAAATTAGTTTTCAAAAGATTGAAACAGAAAGAAAGAAAAAACAGAAAACGAAACGAGAAAAGAACGACAAACTAATATTCCTAACGAACAACGAGAATGAACAAAGTTCGGAAACCAATCTTCATGTCCCGTTGTTGCTTGTTCTTTCAGACATGTTAGAAACACATGTTGGATCTTTTCGGTTTGAACGGCAGTTTTTTTCTGGAGATGTCATATGAAATTGTCACCCATAATTATGACCCTAGTATCGATCTATTGCATCTCAATCTATTTTAGGGTTAGGGTTAGTTAGGGGTGGGGGAAAGGTATCTTTTTTTCTTCACAAATGTAAATAAACCCAATCTGTTTCTTAAACGAGGGACATATTCATACGGCACAGAATGTTTTTTTTACCTCAATGGACGTCATTGATTGGTTGAAATTGCAGAAATTGAAGAAAAAAACAACAAATATCTTACAAACTATAGAATTTTCTCAATAAAACCAAGAGAAATAGATGTTTTATAAACACATTCTACCAGTATACGAAGTTTAAAATTTTTTAGTTACCTAGAAATTATGTTAAAAACTGCCATTCAAACCGAAAAGATCCCACTTGTTTAACTGTCTTTCGGTTTTTCGTTTTTTCTTTTCTGTGTCTTGAGCCACAGAATTCAAAACATCGGGACTTAATCCGGTGATGTGTCAATGTGAGGACACACTGAACAGTTGTTTAGGGGCCTCACGGGCCTAAGGGTTCAATTCTGGTAAATGTATGTTATAACTTACTGTCAGTAAGTAAATATTATAGGGCCCAGCGCAGTGAGTTGCCCAGTCGCATATGGGGCTGCCAAGAGGGCCCTGACTTAACTCGGTTTCAATGGTATACAATTGACTGAGATTACGAACAGGACATTAATCCATCTCAGAGTTAACTTCCCATTTATTACTGAAACTCATTTTACAGCTGAGAGGTCTGAAGTAATATAAAATGGAGTGTTTTGCTGAAGAACACAACGCATCGCCCGGCCCAGAACTCGAAACTCCGATCTTACAGTCGTGAACGTAACATCCTAACCACTAGGCTATGCGCCTTTATGTCATATTGCAACGGAGGTAAATACAAGTTTATAAACTGAAAGCAGCATTGTATTTTATTTTTCCCACGCAAAAATAAACGCGATGGATACTCTAAAGATCTAATGATCCAAACCGTAACAATACAAAACAATTACGATAATAGTTTTTCGTTATATATATATATTCTTTTACTTGTTTCAGTCATAAGTTACAGGGACGTGAACACACCAGCATCGGTTGTCAAGCGATGGCGGGGTGGCAAACACAGACACACACAGTCTATATTTTTGAGACAAGGAATTATGTACACAATGGAAAAGGAAAAAGATAATCAGCTGCCATTCCTGGATGTATTAATAACGCGCACTGAGTATGGGTTCAGGACATCCGTATACCACAAGCCAATCTTCACTGGACGATACCTCAACTTCAATTCCCACCATCCATACAGTATAAAGATAGGGATTTCTCAGTACCTAAAACATCGAGCAAAGAATATAAGTTGCGATTACTGATACACGCCACGAAGAAATGATCAGGCTAAGAAACAATCAAATATGCAACAACTACCCAGAAAACATAGTCTCCACTCCAATTAGGAAGAGGAAAGAGGTTGAAACCCATAAACTGACCACGGTCTGTCTACTCTATGTGAAAGACCTCTCGGAAAAGATACAAAAGATATGCGGTCCATACGACATCAGAGCAGTATTCAAAAGTAATACAACACTTCGCAAATATCTCCTCCGAGTAAAACCACCCAGAGAAGAGAACATGACCAAAGGGTGTATGTGCTCCATCCGATGCAGTTGCGGTAGGTTATACGAAACATACTGCCCACTTAGAATAAGGATAGAGGAACATCGTTAAGGTGTGACACGAGGAGATATTGATAAATCGGGTATAGCTGATCTTGTATGGAAAAACGGAGACCACTTCCCCCTCCGGGATGAAGTTAAAATAATAGACAGAGAACACCACTGGAAAATAGGAAAACTAAAAGAGGCAGCACATATGGTAGGACACAATAATCTCCTAAGCAGACCTAGTGCATATAGCGGCATATAGTGTAGTGGATAAGAGCGCGGGCTACCAACCCTCGGATTCTGAGTTCAATCCCAGGTTGAGATTTGGGAAACAAAATCAACAGAAAAAATAACATCAGCAAGAACAAAAAAACCTTAGGAATGAGAACAGAGTACCCTATTAGTCAAATAAGGGGTTAGGTTTGAGATTCCACTAGAACACCTGATGAAGGCTGGAGAGTACATCAGCCGAAATGTTGTGGCAACAGCACACAAGGTGAGAACACCTATCCATCCATTGTAAATAATGTACAGACACACACACAAATATATATATTATTTTTATTGTTAAAGTGAAAGTATCTGACATAAAATAGAGAAATGTTTTTGTTTCACTTTTAACATGTAATACTGAAATAGTAGAGAAGATATGATATTGCTATGGGCTCGCTCTAGGCAAGAGGTTGAACATTTTTTTTGCCCATGAAACTATATGTAAGGCATGTGTAAAATTTGAATGAAATTAGTTGTGTAGTTCTCAAGTTTTAGGAAAACACACAGACAGACAGACAGATAGACAGACAGATAGACAGACAGACAGACAGACAGACACACACACACACACACACACACACACACATTCTCAGTTTTATATATATAAAGATATACAGGGTGCAGTGAATAAATTGTCGTCTAAATTACACAAAAATGAAAATAACATTAACATCTCATTTAAACATAAATATTTACCAAAATTACATAGAAATATCTTGAAATACTAAAGAGTAAATTTATTCAATAAAATCGCCATTCACTTCAACCACGGCCTTCAGACGACTTTGGAATCTCCTACAACTCTTCTGGACGGTGCCCTTAAGTTGGTGAACGCTGCCATAATCCTTGCCTTGTTTGGTGTTTGGTTTCTCGCTCAACCGCGCCATACACCTAATTAAGTGGGATGCAGCTGGGGAGTTAGGTGGCCAGATTTTACTGCTGATGTCTAACAGCCATGACTGGGTTATCCTGCTTGTGTGGCTCAATGCAGAGTCCTGTTTTTTTTTTCAGAAATAGGGTCTTCCACTTGCACGAGGTGCCATGCAGTGAGACTGAATCCAGAACCATGTGGTTAGAAAACAAGCTTATTTCCACACAGCCACTCCTGTTCCTATAAATATAGAAGGAGGAGACCCCCTTCGGTCATGAATGACCATGGTATTGCACCTAGAAAGTTACCCTCCCAGGCACAAGTCCGGGCAAGATTGTTTATAGAAGACCAGCAGTCGCCCATGCATACCAGCCTCCCCTCTCCACGCCACCAGTGTTATCCAAGGGAAAGGCAAAGGCCGATACAGCTTGGCACCAGTGACGTCGAAACTCATTTCTACAGCTGAGTGAACTGGAGCAACATGAAATAAAGTGTTTTGCTCAAGAACACAACACGCAGACCGGTCCGAGAATCGAACTCACAACCTCACGATCGTAAGCTCGACGCTCTAACCACTGAGCCATGTGCCTTCACTTATATATATGATCACTGAAATCGAAAAACATTCCATATAGCATTAATTAGAGAATGATGACTCATGCACAACAATACCAAACGAACAAAGAAAAAGCGTGCCAGGTCTGTACAGCTGAATCCTATAAAATCCTCTTCTCTAAAACTCAACAACTAAACCGTTACTCAGATTTATTCTCCTTCCGCAAACATAAAACCCTTTAAAACTCCAAGACATTTTAAGCTTGTAAATTTCTCCAATAGTCATTGCTGATCATTACCTTCCTCCTTCTCCTTCTTAAATATTAACCTACATACGTTAAATAATCCCCTTACTAACAACTATACTTCATATTCCTCCATTACGTATCCCTACGTTCACTAAAATTAACTACAATCAGATAAAATTATCTCCACCAAGATCTACAAAATGCTTTTACTTAACTAATTTTTAAAGAGTCACCCACGTCTGCAACAAATGGTTTCGTATATACAATCTCATTAACGGGTTTATATGCATCCCTGCACGTTGACTTTATATTCTTTTCTATTATAATCACAAGGCCTGAAATTTGGGGGAGGGTGATAGTCGATTAGATCGATCCCCAGTACTCAACTGGTACTTAATTTATCGACCCCGAAAGGATGAAAGGTAAAGTCGACCTTGGCGGAATTTGAACTCAGAGCGTAGCGAAATGCCGCTAAGCATTTCGTCCAGCGTACTGCCAATTCTGCCAGCTCGCTGCCTTACGCTGACTTTCTATTTGTACGAGTGTATGTGAGAGAGAGCTGTGGATGTGTGTGCGCGCGTGTACGTGCATGTGTGTGCGCGTGCGTGCGTGTGTGTGCGCACGCGTGCGTGTGTATGCGCGCGCGTGCGTGTGTGTGCGCGCGCGTGCGTGTGTGTGCGCGCGCGTGCGTGTGTGTGCGCGCGCGTGCGTGTGTGTGCGCGCGCGTGCGTGTGTGTGCGCGCGTGTGCGTGTGTGTGTATGCGTGCATGTGTGTGTGTGTGCGTGCATGCGTGGGTATATTAAGACCTAGGAAGGCCAAAATCACGAGATCTGGTAGTCACAGATTATTTTCTTAAGAAACCCACTGACTATTCGTGATTGTGTGTATATCACTGGCAGAGATATCACTACTATCTCCAGCGTCCGAGCGCCTACCATTGACAAGGCCAAGGAAGGCTGAAAACACATGATCTAGTAGTCTCGGTGGTAGCGAAGGCGGATGATTTACCTATTCGCTAGCGATGTAAACAAAAATGCTTATAAGCACCGAAAGCAAGCGTAAGAATTTCTCTTGTGGTAACTATCGCAATATTTCGTGTTCCAATACAACATCCACTTTTAAGTAGGGATAAATATCACCTTTTGGTAGCAATATTGCTTCGGTTGCTAATAATTATTTCATAAACAGTATTATATGCGTGTATGTGTAACAGCAAAGTTTTGGACATGTTACATCTTGAAATCATTTATATGTTTAAGTATAAACGTGAAACCCGCATAAAACCAACACGCCAGTGCGTGCATTCAAGTTTTTAGTTTTTATGATAATATATTTGTATTAGAAAGATGACTTAAATTTTCAATGTTCTATAAATTTGTTGAAATCGCTGAATAACAGACAAATTCTTTGAGAGCACTCTCGGTGAATTTTAACTATTTTAGAGGACAATAAAGCATTTCATTTAACGCTCTTAATTACCCTGATTTAAAAAAATATAACAAAGCCTTCCGGTACGAAAAGTGCCAAATATTTACTTTATTTCGAGGTAGCGTTGCCATTTGTCAGTAGCTTCGATTCTTAACTTTCAAATGACGCAGTCCACTTAAACTATAAATTAGGAAACTGTGAATATATTCTATGTTCGTCGGTGGGGGGTATGGTTGCAGGCTGCTTTATTAACTTACATTGTGGCCCTCAAATATTTCCATACGTGGTATTTGGAGAATTTCTGCTCTTCCAGGTTAACTTGCCCTGGTAGACCATACGAAAGTTTGATGAAGTCTTCAAATATTACTTCTACACCCTAAAGGAATCTGGAACTAACAAGACCAGGTTCCTGATCAATTTAGGTCACAATGACAAACAATGGTTAGCGTGTAATGGATGCGATGTTTGTACTTGTCGGAGAATTTTCTTTCCTCTGCTAATTTTAGAGAAAATATTTTCGTTTGTTGACCCTCAGACCTCTGTTACGTTATATTTCTCTATTCCTTACACAGAGATCAATATCGAGTGCGTTGTGTTTGCGGTTACGTATTCTTTCAATAATTTAGCATACACACACACACACTGCAATATATAAATGTGTTTTAATCTCCTTGCTAAATATACGTATCAATAATTTGATTTCTATAAAACCTAATTATAGGTTTACATTATAGAAATCTATTCACACTGTAATAAGCTGAAGTAGAAATTCTACCATCGAAATTATATCTATTAATTAACATTTAAAATAGTTCAAGAATTATAATCGTTATTGATTAACTGAGGAGAAAAATGAATCTAGTTATATTTCAGTTTCTTATAATTTCTAAATCCTGATCGTTTGTAACTAATCAGTTTGTATATACAGAGTGCGATGGGTAAATTGTCGCCATTGTTTGTTTTTTTTATTTTGTCGATTATACAGAATAGTAGAGTCAGTTGGGCACCGTCTATGAGAAAAAACAGCATCATGACGCAATTCACTCTGCCAGAAATTTGGAAACGACATGCTGTACTGTATGGCATTCACGCCGGAAGCTCCAATATGAAATTTCTAGAGTGTTTGGGTGTCAATCTGAGGGCAGTGCAAACTGAGGACATGTACCGAGAGTGATGAAAATCAAGCATCCAGTCAGCATCGGGGTGTTTGGAGTGATCACTAGTGATGGCGACGTTATGCCTCCATTCATCTTCCCACACGGCCTCAGACTCAACACGAAGGCCTACATCAAGTGACTGGTGGAAGTAATGCTGCCCTGTGTGAAGAGGGTGGCTACTGGAAGACACTATGTCTGGCAACAGGACTCTGCACCATGCCACACAAGCAGGAGAACCAAATAATGGCTGTTAGACAATTTCTGCGACCACATCACCCCTAACATCTGGCCACCTAACTCCCCAGACTGCAACTCCCTTGATTATTATGTGTGGTTCGCAGTTGAGCGAGAGACCAACAAAACTCCTTGTAACACCAAAGATGAACTGAAGGCAAGGATTATGGCAGCATTCACCAACTTAAACAAGGAGACCGCCCAGAAGAGTTGCAGGAAATTCCAAAGTCATCTGGGGTCCATGGCTGAAACCAATGGCGATTTTATTGAATAAATTTCCTCTTTAGTATTTCAAGATTTTTTTAAATGTAATTTTGGTAAATATATCTGTTAAAATGAGATGTCAGCGTTATTTTCATTTTTGCGTAATTTAGACGACAATTTATTCACCGCACCCTGTATAGGTAATGCGTTCTATCAAAGACATAAGGCCAGCAAGTTTAGTAGAGGGGTAAATCATTTACCTCTGTTATAATTACCTCTGCTATAATTAGCCATCCAGAAATATTTAAATGAGCGTTAACCTAACTCTAGATTTGGAAGTAGGGCAGTTTAAGTTCCCAGAATGCAATAATCTGAAAGAAGCAATAAGGGAACCTCAACATGGTTTTTTAACCTGCTAGAGACAGTAACTAAACCGCCCTCAAATCACATTCTAACGTTTTAATAAAAGGGGTAAAAAGAAAAATATTAGCTAACGTAAGTCTTGCGTGCGCAATGTCTGGGAAAAAAGATGGAATGGTCACAACTAGAATGTCTTTAAACTAAGGGACTGCACGATAAGTGCTGTCCTGAGGCTAGACAACAACAACAACAACTATAAATGGATAAATGAAGTTATTTCCTTTTGGAATCCTGGAAGTCAAATATTGACACGAACCCGGGGTATTGTGAATGTTTATTGTTGATTATATTCGAAAGAGTCGAAAGAATCACATTAATTAAGTAGCGCCTAATTAGGATGTTATGATTCGTCTTGGTGCAGCCGTTTTGGCGCTGCCAATTTGGCGTCGCTGATTCGACGCTGACTTATTTGACATCAGACGTTTTAATGTTTATTTCGTTCTATCTTTCCTTCTCTATCTCTCTCTCTCTCTTCCCTCTGTCGCTCCTCTCTCTCCTTCCTTCCTTCCTTCCTTCTCTCTCTCTCTTCCACCGTCTCTCCTTCTCTCTCTCTCTATCTATCTATCTCTCTCTCTCTCTCTTCCTCCGTCTCTCCTTCCTTCTCTCTCTCTGTTTATGCATCTTCACGTATTTCTCTTTATGTTCATGAGAAGAGAGAAAGTGTTTATATCAATCGTATTTAATTGATAAATTGTAATGTCTCTCTCTCTCTTCCTCCCTCTTCCTCCTTCTTTAACCCCCCCCCCTCCTCTCTCACTCTATTTGTATACTCTTTTACTTTTTTTACATTTTTGCTTGTTTCAGTCATTTGACTGCGGCCACCTTTAGTCGAACAAATAGACTCCAGGACTTATTTTTTGCAATCCTAGTACTTATTCTATCGGTTTCCTTTGCCAAACTGCTAAGTTACGAGAATGTAAGCACACCAGCTTCGGTTGTCAAGCGATGGTGGCGGGACAAACACAAACACACACATACATATATGTGTATACGACGGGCTTCTTTCAGTTTCCATCTATCAAATCCACTCACAAGACTTTGGTCGACCCGAAGCTATACTAGAAGGCACTTGTCCAAGGTGCCACGCGTTGGGACTGAACCCGGAACCATGTGGTTGGTAAGCAAGCTACTTACCCCACAGCCAATCCTGCGCCAAAGTGCATGTGTATATTTCTGCGCTTGCGTGCCTGCGTGCATGTGTATGTCTTTGTGTGTGCGTTTGTGAGTGTTTACCTCCAATGTCAAAAATTACTGTCGCCAAAACAAGCCGAAAGTCCAGTCAGCCGTGCCAAATCATTTGTGTCCAAACAGCTGCGCCCTATAGTCTCATTCCGAACTAAATATAGATTCCTGCTTCTCAAAGTGGGCGTAGTCACCCTTTGATGGGTAAGTGCAGAGTAAAATTTCATATGAAAACTGAGTATAAACGGTAGAAGTGAGGCAATAAATGTATCCATTGTTTTCTTTTAATTTTCAGGAAGTTTGCTTCCCAACCACATGGTTCTGGTTTCAGTCCCACCGTGTGGCACCTTGGGCAAGTGCTTTCTAGTTATAACATTTGGCCGACCAAAGCTTTATGAAGGATCTGGGAGACAGAAACTGAAAGAAGCCCATCCTGTGTGTGTGTGTGTGTGTGTGTGTGTGGTGTGTGTGTGTGTGTGTGTGTGTGTGTGTGTGTGTGTGTGTGTGTGTGTGTGTGTGTGTGTATCTCCTTCGCCGATATATTAATGAAACATAAAATAATGTAAACAAACTCGAGGAAACAGAGAAATCGCTGCATTGATACAGAAATACCCCGTGTGATATTTGTCCGTCCGAGTTATGTGCAGTAAACCAGTGATTAGCTCGTTGGTAACCTCTGCCCCCAATGGTGCCACTGTTCAGCAATTTCGATGTCAAAATAGATAAATAACTAAAATAACGCTACGAGGAAGAAATATTTGAGGTGGAATTTGAACTGAGGACTTCAATGCAGTGTAACTGAATCTATCGCAAGACATTTGATCCGATTCTGACATTCTTTTACCTTCAACAAGAATAAGACCAGTGATGATGACGAGGAAGCGGAGGAGGGGAATAGTGTTAGTGGTGTGAGTGGTTATAATGATGATGATGATGAACTTAGCGACGTCGTGTAATACATACCTTGAGATCATATACACTGACACAGAATCAAAACTAAACGATATCTTTTCTTATCAGAGAATGAAAACAGAACAAAAAGTTAAACTTCGACTGTAAATCAGATGACCTAATCACATGATATACGATCTCTCTGATTTTCCCCCACTCTCTCACCATACTCTGACATATCCGTTTTATAAATTTATTGCGCTTAAAACACAAAGATATATATATATATATACGTACTTCCAGTGGCATTTGTGCAACGCACTGTTACCCATTTCTCGGAGTATATAGTATTTCAAGTTAGCTAACTCATCGGAATTCCCTCAGTTCTACGCTGTCTCCTGGGATTAAATGCGATGTCATCCGCGACAGCGCTCTTAAACCCATCTCTTTTGTCACAATCTTTAGGGCCTCACAAATTTGCTTATTCATGTGGGTGACAACGAAATGGAAGCCTCCAAAGTGAAGGTGTCCTGGACCCTTGTCACAGCCTCCTTCGTCTCAGTGTCTTTAAAACGACATTGGAGAACAACCGTAAGTCACAGGGAGCTGAGTCTAGACTGTACGGAGGATGAGGGAGAGGTTTGATGCCCATCCCTATCAAGGCATTGGTTATTAGGATTGAATTGTGAACTGGTGCATTGTCCTGGTGCAGGTTCCACAGTCTCGAATTAAAAAGTTCTAGCCTTTTGCAATGAAATCTCTTCTTGAACTCCCTCAAAACCCTCACAAAGTAGTCTTTGTTGACCATCTAGCTAGAGGGAACTTAGTGGATGTAGATGATGCTCTTGCTGTGAACTTACTTTGCCTAGCCTTCTTGGATCTGGGGGAGCCAAGATGCTTCCATTGGGCACTCTGTCTCTTGGTCTCTGAATCACAACAGTAGATCCAGCTTTCGTCGTATGTCACCAGAGACTCAAGTACTCTTGGACTGGAGGTAATAAACTCAGCTATCACCCTGCTGTTACCAACAAGTCTCTCCTTCTAATCATCACTGAGCAGTTTTGAAACAAACTTTGCATAAATTTTGTGCATATTCAGGTTTTCATGAATTATTCTGTGTTCAGTGGCCACACCAACTCCAAACTGTATGCTTATTGTCTTTATAGACACATAACGACCTTCATCCAGAAAATTGCAAATTTTCTCAACCAACTCTGACGTTCTGGCAATTCTCTACCTCCCACACCTCTCATCGTCTCTCACCTTCTCTCCATCATTCTCTTGTGTCAGTGAAAAACAGATGCTTGGCTCATACAAGTTAATCCATAAGCAGCCTAGAGCAGTTCATGCTGGTTTTCCGTAGCGTTCTTTCCAGGTTTAACACAAAACTTCATTGTCTTCGAGATTCGACTGTTGTGACAAGTAACGTTTAGTAAGGTCTGGTTAAAGTTCTGCTACAGCCTTCTCCTTCAATCTGGAATAAAAGTTGGTGGCAGGCTAGCTTATTAGACGTATTGTAATGACACTCTAAGATAATAATAATAATCTAGGACAGTCATAACTGCTTGTCCAAAAAAAGTCGCAAAACTTCAGGAATGCACCTCGTGTCTCACAAACACACACACACACACACACACAAACATATCTACATATATACGTACATACATACGGTGGCGCCCCAGAATGACCATAGCTTTAAAGCTGAAACAATTTAACGATTTAAAGATACATATATGTATACATACATATGTATCCACACACACACACACACACATATACATATATACATGCATACGCGAAGGATGTGCATATATGTATACGTACACACACACACACACACACACACACACCACACACACACAACACACACACACACATATATATATATATATATATATATATATATATATATATATAAACAGGGTGCGATGAATAAATTGCCGTCTAAATTACGCAAAAATGAAAATAATGTTGGCATCTCATTTTAACAGATATATTTACCAAAACCTCTTCTAAGGCAACACCAACGTCCTCTCAACGATTAGTCAGAGATGATTTTTAAAATGAGAATATCTGAAATAAACTCGACTGCCCTCACAAACGAGAATACTGAAAATGAACCCGATCGCTCTCAAAAATTAAGTACAAAAAACAGGAAAAATAATCCAGAATCCTTGTCCGGTACTGGATCGATCTCAAAATTTAATCAGTTTGTGCCAGCCACGAGGCCAGACAGTCCTGAAAGTTTCATCCGAATCCATCCAGGGGTTTTTGAGATTATCTTATCCACGGACAAACAAACAAACACGATTGAAGGCGGAGGTAATAAATCTAGTCATAACATTCGGAAAGGTTACTTTTTCCACGAAAATATAAAGAAAATAAAACGAACAAAGAATCAAAGGTTATTGAATAAAACATTTGAAACCAGGAAAATATTACGCCTGTCTAGGCATAGTTACTGAATTTATAATTATTTAGTTCTGTGTTTGTTTAATTAATTTCTAAAAAGGCTTGTCAGACTGCTTCATGGTCCTGGCAGACCAAACGGAAAAGGCGTTGCCCTGCAGAATGGTAAGGGAGGTGCGTTGGAACAGCCGCTCTGGCTCACGGGGCTTGCACTTGTGGACAGCCATCTCTGACCGCGGTGAGCAGGGATGTGGTCCGGAGGTCTCCACTGCCAGAGGCTCGACCATAAACCTATCAGAGAAAGACCGATATTTTAACAGTTTGCCTTTCTCAGTTTGACGAGCAGTGGAGCCTGGGCTGATAGCTGATCACACCAAGAGAAGGTGTCACAGCATGTGAAATCCCAGATGAAGAGTCCATTATCGCGGAACGAGAAAACTGCCATACCGTCAGGTCTTTCACCATCTCCCTCAGTCCAGCCACGCTAGCTCGAGCTAAGGAGAGAAGCTTGCGACCTCTAGGTCATGCTTTATGAACTCGTTAAGGACAGCATGGGGTGGTAGGTAGCCAACACTATGACAACATGACAATGGGTGGAGGTCGAAAGAATCCACAGTTGATCCGCAACGGCATTCATGAGGCTCACAGACCTAGAGGACAAGCCTCAAGGAAACACTGATGTGCAGGAAGTCGCTACCAAGCTGAGTGGTAGTCACTACCAAGCTGGTACCACATTGAGCCAGACTCCGCTTTGGAGCCGGGAGGTTGAGCAGAAACGCACCAGACGGTGCTGGTCAAGTCGATGCACTAACTCGTCTGAGATCATGCTACACAGGATGGTGTCTCATTTGTTTTGACACGACCGGACGTCCACAGAAGGGAAAGGAGGATGGACGTCCGCAGTGCGCAGACGGAGCTGGCTCCGTGTCACGTGGGCCATCTCGCACTTCCCGATCACACTAGGTTCAGTTGTGTTGTAGTGAATCCTGTTGTTAAGTACACAGCAAGAGGTCACCGACAAGAGAAAAGCCGACGAGGCCCGTGAGATAGGAGACCGGAGGCCGAGGCCGATATATTTAACTGGTAAGTTTAACAAACAGGTGTATTAGTTTGACACTCGGGAGGTGAGAAAGTCTTTTACGTTTCGTGCCTACGCTCTTCAACAGAAAAGAACACGAGGAAGCCCCAGTATGGCCGCAGTGTAATGACTGAAGCAAGTAAAAAATAAAGATAAATATACATACATATGTGCATATACGACGGGCTTCTTTCAGTTTCCGTCAGCCAAATCCACCCACAAAGCTTTGGTCAGCCCTAGGCCATAGTAGAAGACACTTGCCCAAAGTGTCTAGAACTGAACTTAGAACCATGTGGTTGGGAAGTAAACTTCTTACCACACAGCCACGCCTGCGCCTCATTAAGTTGATCGGCTTTAATAGTTCTCTGCGATTGGTTTTCTCTGGGCCAATGTTTGTATAAGGGTTTGTATAAGAAATTATCTCTATATGAAATTGTTGCTACTAGGGAGATGGCATGGTTGGAATGGATTCAATCGTGGATTAACTGTTTATGTAAGCATATTTAACTTCGATAGCATAAAGCACCAGTCAAATACTGGACTCAATATGATTGACTGTTCCTTACTCAATAAAATCTTACTTATTTACTTCTGTAAGAAGCTGTTGTTGTTGTTGTATACACAACACCTTCATTGGTGGGAGGAGGTGGAATAACAAAGTGTCGTCTGTCCCCAACCAATGGATTAAAGTAACACTCTTCATTCAGATTTCAAGAAATGTTTTTGCAGGGACATGATTCATACAGTTCCAAACAACTCCTTCTTCTGTAGACGTTCTATCTTCACATTTACCCCTAATCTTTTCAATCCAATTTTATGTGCTTCGTAGTTCCCGGGCTCCAACGACGCCCACCTTTCTCAATAACCACAGTCTTTTTCTCTCTTACTACAACTCATCATATCTGACCTGCTTCTCTTCTTCTCTTTCTGTCACCAACAGGGCATGCAATATCTATGATTAAACCTGTCTCCCCACCTCTTTCTTCACAACTACTATATCCGGCTTTCAATCTTCAATTTCATCCCACAGTATTTTTACTTTATCGTTCTCGATTTCTCCTTGTTGGGTTCGCCCACACCACGTCTTTGTTCTATCCAATCCACACTTGTGACACAACCGCCAGGGAATCATTCATGCGAAATTATCGCGTCTTTTTTTAACATGCTTTTTAGACCAGTTTCATCGCACTCATTCACAGTATGCCACACACCCTCCTCTTTATCTACGCACAAACTGCCATTATCACTTTCTGTGGTTTTGCCAATCCTGTGTTCGGTGAAATTTGTCCTCGGTACTAGTTCTGGCGGAACACAGATAAACGCTTCTCTCTCTCGCTGCATGTTTCTCTTCTTTTGCCAGTGCGGCCTTCCATCGGCATTTGTGTTCCTCATCTTTGGCAAACTGCCCCTACATTTTTTTACCACGCCATGTTCTTTCATCTCCTTTACTCTTTTTTTTCTCTTGGTACTCCTCTGTCTCCATGCAACTATCTGTCCTGATTATACCAGATATTCTCAAGAGAGCCATGGTGCTTTTGATATACCATCCCAGACTATTTTCTTCTGAGCAAATATACAACTCACACAATTGATTAGCCCTCGCCTACCTTCGTGCCTTGTTACACACAGTACGTCACTTCGCTCTTGACATGGAATGCTCAATGCGTTACCTGTAGATTTCTCGATTTCCTTTCTGGTCTCCATAACTCCTCTCCCCTCCGACTGATAATGACTCCGCCACACTTCAATAATGCACTCGCCCATTAACTGGCTGAAACTCATTTCTTCCATTCAGTTTTTTTTTTTTTTTTTTGCCATTCCTTCTTTAGGGGTCAATAAAATAAAGCACCAGTCAAATACAGGGATCGATGCAATCGTATAAGTCCCCCTTCCTTCAGAATTGCTGGCCTTGTGCCAAATTTTTGAAATCGTTATTGTTGTCGTCATCATCATCATCACCATCATCGCTGATTTTATCACTGTCATATCGTTGAAGATTACGTCACTCATATCTGAAAGAAACACTTGAGAAAATGGCTCAGTAAATATACTAAATGGTTTTATTGATCAGAATACAAAGACTATTTTTTGTATGATCATCTTGTCGGGCAGGTAAGACGGTATAAGCCGCAACATTAGGTGTGTCGAGTGAGACATTGACTTCCATTTGACTGTCTTGCCTTTAATGATAAACCCACAGTCAACACTGCTTTCAAATAGCTTTATATTTTATAAAGTCAGCGAAGTGAAGTGCCTCTGCACCCATAACAATAACAATAATAATAATAATAATAATAATAATAATAATAATAATAATATAATAATAATGATAATAATAATTTATTTCTTTATTGCCGACAGACAGCTAAACACAGCGGGGACAAACAAAAACAGACAAAGGGATTAAGTCGATTAGATCGACCCCAGAGAGCAACTGGTTCTTATTTAATCGACCCCGAAAGGATGAAAGGAAAAATCAACCTCGGTGGAATTTGAACTCAGAACGTAAACGACTTAGATGTGATTGTCGTATATTTTATAGTTATTTGGCATTTCATGGTCTGTCACACCCGCATGTGTTTTACTGTTCATAGTTCATGTCAAAGAAATTTAATGGTTGTCATTGTGCATCTGAAGGTCATATGTGTGTGTGCGTGTTAGTGTGTGTGTTTGTGCCTATATATATACATACATGCATACACACACATATTCACACACAAAAATACATATGTATATTTGTGGAGGTGCGTGTGTATGTATTAAAAAGTGTCTATAAGGGTGGGGGTGTACGTATCTACACGCGCGCGCGCATGCACACACACACACATACACACACGTATATATACAAAGGCGCGCGCGCACACACATATATATCCATACGCATATATATACACACATACATATATACACATACACATACACACACACACATATATATACACACATACGTATATACATATACATACATATATATATACATACACACATATATATATATACATACACATATATATACCTATATATGTATATATACATACATATATATATATATATACATACACACACATATATATGCATGCACACACATATATGTACATGCACACATATATATATACATACACACACATATATACACACACATATATACACATGCACATATATATACACACACATATATACACATACACATATATATGCATATATACATATTAGCTTAAGGTGACCCGCTCTACGCGCGGGTAAGAGTGTGGTTGTTACTTTCTGTTGCTTCCTTTCTGCTTTTTATCACTACATTCTCCCTCCTTTCTCTCTCACTTTCCCACTCTCTTACTCTTCATTTCTCTCGGACTCTCCCTCGCTTTCTCTTACTCTCTATTTTTCTTTATCTATCTGTCTCCCATTTATAAACAACAAAAGATCTTGAGTAAGTTGAGAAAGTAAATATTTTGAAATTTCAATCATAAATATCAGGCAGTGACAACGGAAAGGTCTGCTTCAAGGCAGACAGCAAAACACTAACATTTTATAGGGACAGACGAACTTGCGAGCTGAATAAAAATATTGGAAACCAAAGTTTGAGGGGAGAGAATCTGAGGACAGTAGAGTCACCATGGCTGGCATTTCTTAACGACGAACAGCAACGTAGTGGCAGTTTAACGGCTGGCGTAAAATTTTGAACTTGATGTAAAAGAAAATTCCTAAACACCAAGTTTTGAAATGATTTTTTCTCACGACAGTAGACTCACCATGGCAAGCATTCAAAACTTCTTCATCATGGACGGCAACACATTGATGGTTTAAAGGCTGGCGCAAATTGTTTAGCTTGATGTAACAGGGAATTCCTAAATACCCGCTCCTGTAAATTTTAATCCCCTTCAAGCCCCATTTAGACCTCTTTTCACGTTTTGGTTAATATAACCCGATTTCATTCGGGTCTACTCGGGCCACATTTTATAAGATGAGGAATTTTGTTCTAGAGGTCGCACCTTTCATTTGAAGGAAAAAATAGTTGCCATGCAAACTCGCCAGCACTTTTAACATAGGTGTGCATATTTTCAGCTCAACCGACCACATAATGCACATATTATATATATATATATATATATATATATATATATATATATATATATTATATATATATATATATATATATATATATATATGTATGTATGTATATATGTACATATATACGCATTATATATATATATGTGTGTGTGTGTGTACGCATTATATATATATATGTGTGTGTGTTTACGCAATATATATACAAATTATATATATATAAATACAGATATATACACTTTGTATATATACATTATATATACATATTTATATACAGAACACACACACACACACACACATATAAATTAACCCAATAAATATCTGATTCATAATATTTGTTCTCATGATTTTGTGATGGTGGTGGTGGTGGTGGCGATGATAATTCTCTTTATGAATGCAGACAGACGTAGAGAGAGAGAGAGACAGCGCTGACGAAGGAAAGATAGTAGACGCTATCAAATGACGTTATAGAGAGAAAGTGAAAGGAAGGGAGGAGAGAGAGAGAGAGATGGAGGAAGACAGGCAGACAATAGAATGCGATGGCGGCGAGGGAAAGATAATAGACGCTGTGAAACGACGTTATAGATAGAATGTGAAAGGAAGGGAGGAAAGAGAGTGAGTGATGGAAGAAGACAGATACATAAAAGAATGAGAGTAGACTTGTCAGAGTACGTTTTTGGCACTAGCAACGACACCTTTTAAGATGGGGATTTCTAACCTAGCCCACTCGTATCCTCTCCTCATTTTACATGTTCCTGTAAATTTTGGAGTCAATCCGACGGGATCTAGTGACCTTTAACCCGTTCTCAATGCCAAAACCAGACAAACAAACAAACTTTTCGCATTTCAGAATTCTAATATACAGATATATATGTTAGAAGTACTGGGGGTGATGTACGGATTTAATATATATGAAAGAAAAAAGATGTTCAGAATGCTGGATGGTTGTAAAAATATTTTTTTTTATTTATATATCATATATTATTACTTCATATTAGGGCTTTCAACTACTCCTGTAGTTTCATCAGAAATATCAGTTTTAAAAGTTTTGCCTTTAAAACGGACATTTCTGATGAAACTACAGGAGTAGTTGAAAGCGCTAATATGAAGTAATAATATATGATATGTAAATAAAAATATATATTTTTACAACCATCCAGCATTCTGAACATCTTTTTTCTTTCATATACATATACATATATATATACATACATATATATACACATACATATATATATATATATATATATATATATATATATATATATATATATATATATATATATATATATATATATAATATATATATATATACACATTATATACATACACATACACATATATATACATACATACATATATATATGTATATACATATATATATATATATATATATATATACACACACACACAGGCATATATATATACACATATATATACATATATACATACATATATATTTATACATGCATATATATATACACATATATATGCATGTGTGTATATATATATATATATATATATATATATATATATATATCTATATATATATATATATATATATATAATATATATATATATATATACATATATATATACATATGGTTTTTTAACCGATGATGTAAATTTATAAAGACGCTTCTGGACAAGAATTTCAACTCTAACGTTGCTTCTTGTATCTGCATAGTGTAGTGATACGACACGCATGTTCCATCCTGAGTGTGTACAGTGTTTTAGTCTTCGGGCAACTTTCCATCTATGTTCCGGGATGCCTTTAACATCAATCGACTGCTTCTCCGCTTCGTGTGTCAATTGATCAAATTTGCCACACTTCAATAGTGTTCGAACATTATAAGCAGAGAAGACAAGTGTGAGCAGCCTCTTTTTTAACACATCTGCATTCACGTGTGCGAAATGGCTTTGGTATGACAGCTTCATGTTGACATGTTCATGTCTTTCCTGATGCGACCACCAATGTTTGATCTCATCTTGTTTTCCTTTTGTAATCAGCAAGAATCAAATAGTGGCTGATTAGCCCTACTATCTCTACCAGAGCCTTCGTCAACCTACTGGGAATATAACCCAGCGTTTCCACCACCTGCACCGTGTTGAGGTGGATGTTGGGCTTTTGCAGCTGGTAACTGGATTATTCAGGCAACTATCCAAGGAAATCCGCGGCTGCAAATATTTACACGTCACGCACCAACAGAAACTGCAGTTGGTGAAGATAAAGACCGATTCTACGACCAGCTTACAGAAGCGTACAAAACTTACCCTAGGCGTGACATAGTAGTTCTCCTTAGAAGTATGAATGCACAAATTGGCCACGATGGTCGAGGTATAGCAGTCGGAAAATATACATATCGTAAGGTCGCAAATGATAATAGAAGCAGATGTACTAACTTCCGTTCATCCAGTAACCCGACGGATTTGCAATCCCATTGCAAACACAAGAACAAGAGAAAGTGGAGCTGGATGCATCGCAATGAGTATAAAAGGGAGTTGGACCATATTGCTCTAATAGCAAAGTGTATGAGCTCATTCACTAACTGTCGCGTCTACTTGTTTCCTGCCACTTCCGATTGGAATTTAATAGACAAGCGCAGGAATTCAAGAAGCGTACGACGTTTAATTGGAGGATGCTGCCAAATGACAATAAGAAAAAAACAAACTTCCACACCAAACTAAAATAGAATATCGGTAGCAACAATGACATAAGCGCCGACGAAATTAACAATATTTTAACATCAGCCATCACAAAAACCGCAGAGGAAACAATTGGCAAATGCACTCCTAATGGTAAAAACTTACCATAGGTTTCTGAAGTCACATTGAAACTGATAGACAATCGCAATAATTTGAAGATGAAATACCTCAGACAAAATGAATCTCAGAGAGACGTCATCAATGCCGATTATTTAGTTAATTGATCTTACAAGCAAGACAGAGAGTGACACATACTAAGCTTCTGCAAGAAAATTTATTCCTTTGACATAGCCCGCCAAAGCGGTGAAGATGTTGACGAAAAGAAACCGGTAGCAAGGTATTCCCCAAATTTGTGATGAGCATGGAAACCCCTTCAATTGCAAAAGGGATAAGCTTGAAACATGGAACAAATACTTTGCACAGTATCTACTGTAGCATTTTAAGTATCTCCTTTGACATGACCCGCCAACACAAAAAGGCTTACAAAGCGGTGATGATGTAGACGAAAGGAAAGCGATAGAAAGGTATTCAGCAAATTTGTGATGAGCATGGAAATCCCTTCAATTGCAAGAGGTATATATAAGCTTGAAATATGGAACAAATACTTTGCACAGTATCTACTGTCGCATTTTAAGTGTCCACATAAAAATTTTGATTTAAATGTTTTTTTATTGCTAGAAACGGGTTTCTTTCTTTATACACAATTCAACCTACACAAGTTAATATATGAATAACAAAATAGGAATTTTGAAAGAAATATCTATAAAACTAGTTTTTAAACAATCCTTTTTTTTTTTCTAAGGTGTGGAATTTCTATAATGTACATTTTTTTAACATTAGTCAGAACGGTGCCTTTATCTTGACTATTGCTTTCACTACGTTTTGCTTGTAGTATGCACCAGCTTTTTCAGGTGCTTGTAGTATGCACCAGCTTTTTTCCAGGTGCTTTGTAATTCAGCTTAGTGGAATTAAGGCGTTGCAGTTACCTGTGAGTTCTGAGTTCAATCTCAGGCAAGGCGATAAAGTGAATTACAAGACACCTGAAGAAGGCTAGAGCATACAACAGCCGAAATTAGTGCAAAGCAACAACCAAGATGAGGACATCATCCCGACTAATGTAAACAGCGTACATAGTTTTTAAACATCGAATGGCCATGGGGTGGAGGGGACCACCAAAATAAGATAGTAATTAAAGGGGTCCCTAGATGGCGAAACCCACTACTCCGAAGACTGCGGTCATTTTAATAAACCATGAACTTAATGTTGTATGGTATTTGATATGCCTCCGTATCTCTCTCTCTCTCTCACTCTCTCTCTCTCTCACTCTCTCTCTCTCTCTCACACACACACACACACATATACACACACTCTCTTTCTCTCTCGCTCTCTCTCTCACATATACACTCCCTCTCTCGCTCTCGCTCTCTCTCTCTCTCTCTCTCTCTCTCTCTCGTTCTTGCTCACACACACACACACACAACACACACACACACACACACACAGGGGCATTACATAAAAGTGCGGAGAGAGACTCAGATAAAGAAGAAGAGGGAGAGAAATTGAGAGAGAGAGAGTAGAGAGAGAAGGAGGAGGAGAGAGTAATGAAAGAGAGAGAAAACTACTTATTGAAGCTGGTCATGTTGTTACTAATGGCAACACTCCTGCCTTCATGACAATTGTCCAGGTCAGTGCAGAAGGAAGAAGTGACCGATGCCTTAAAAGGCATTCAACAGACTTGTAGGAGAAAAGTCTTCTAACAGGCGGCTTAATTAGCTTCTTCCGCAGCACCGTGTAGAGTGGGGTGGGGCAGGCGGAGCGACGGCGGGGGCAGTGGTGGTGCTGTTGGTAATGGTGGTGGTGGTGGAGGTGGTGGAGGTGGTGGGAAGTGGTTGTTGGTGGAGGAGGGAGCATGAAGTTGTCATCGTGATGATGGTGATGACATGATGCATTTAGTGGAGGAAGTGGTGACGGCAGCGATGATGATGATGATGATGATGATTACCGTCATCTTCAATTATCATCATCGTCATCATGACAGCAACGACAACGACGACGACGACGAGGAGGGGGCAGGATGATGATGAGGAGGAAGAAGAGCAGGATGATGATGATGGTGATGATAATGATTATTATCATCATTATGGTGATGACGGTGATGATGATTACAATGATGATGATGATGACGACAATACTGGTGAAAAGAAAGCAGAGGATGTGAGGTACTGACGATATAGGTTCGAATTATAGTGGTGGTGGTAGTGGTGGTGGTGGTGGTGGTGATGGTGGTAGTGGTGGTGGTGATAGCGGCGGCGTTGGCGGCGATGACGCTGATGACGCTGATGGCGGCGATGGCGCTGATGACGCTAATGGCGGCGATGGCGCTGATGACGCTGATGGCGGCGATGGCGCTGATGACGCTAATGGCGGCGATGGCAGTTGGAGGCGTCGGTTCAAACTGAAAGGTGCGTAAGTTCAAACTGTCCGGGGGTTTCTTCCTCCCCCACCACCACCACCACGACCTCATCCGTCGTTTTATTTATTTCCTGCGGCGGGGGGGGATCTCTTCCTTGCCCGTTGTTAAAGTGATATTTATATATGTTGTGTTTGTGTTGGTTTTGTATCTTTTTTTTTATTACTTTGTCCTTCCAACAAGTAATACTTCAATCGGGAGCCGCCGTCAACAAAACTCACTCCTTCTTTAGAATTTCTGCGTTGCTAATCTTGCCTTCCATGTTTTGCCTACCTTCATTGTTCTCGTCAATTCATTTCCGCAAAGTCTTTATTTGTTTTATTTATTAGCTTTTGCTTGCTTTTGTCATAGACTGCGGCCATGCTGGGGCACCGCCTTGAAGAATTTTTAGCCGAATGAATGGACTCCGGGATTTTTTTTTGGACTGGTATTTACCACACAGCGTCGCTGTGCGGTGAGAAATTTGCATCCCGACCACATGGTTCTGGGTACATTCCCACTGCGTGGTACCTCGGGCAAGTGTCTTCTAGTATAGCCTTGGGCCGACCAAAGCCTTGTGAGAGGATTTGGTAGACGGAAACTGAAAGAAGCATGTCGTGTATGTGTGTGTGTGTGTGTGTGTGTGTGTTTGTGTCCGCGTTTGTCCCCCACTACCACTTGACAACCGATGTTGGTGTGTGTACATCCTCAGAATTTTGCAGTTCGGCAAAAGAAACCGATAAGATGAGTACCAGTCTTTAATATATATATTGTGTACTTGATCGTTTTCCGTCCTTTTCGTTGTATACATTCGAAGCTTTCTTCCAGGGGATCTAATGCGCTTGGCTTAGATTTTCCCTTGGCGGGCTGGCCCATATCGGAGCAATCTCAAGATTAATCAGCCGAAATTGCTAAGATGATCTGGTTCTTGACTGATGACTTGAGGGCTTCGAATGTCCCGTCCTGTGGTGTTCTTGTTGTGTGTCTCTGTGGTGTTTCATTCTTGTCCATGTCTGTATTTAATTTTACTGTTTACCTATATAATCGGGGCTACGTATCC
>NC_043002.1:56910119-57000119 GCF_006345805.1 Octopus sinensis | reverse complement strand
AGTTCAGATTCATAATATTCTTGTTTTTGAAAACATAGAAATCAAAAGAAGATTTTGGAAAAAAAGTGTTGGGTGCCTACTGGCCTAGGGGTCAGGATATAGCACTCATGATCACAAGATTGTGGTTCCGATTCTTGGAGCGGACAGTGCGTGGTGTTCTTGGGCAAAATACTTCACTTTGCTGCAGTCCACTCAGTTGTAAATGAGTGATAAAATGACAACTCATTCAAAGGGAAATGTTCTGACCCGGGTCACTTACATGCAATGGAAACTGTGTAACGAGACTGAAATGTCTAGGAGAGATGGTGATGGTGGTGATAATGATGACGATGGTGCTAGTGGTTAGGGTATTTGGTCTGACTACCTGGTCCAAGAATGTAACCCATGACCTTGCCATCATGAATGCATCCCCCTGATCACTAGACCATGTACTTTTATGCAAAAATCCGAAAAACCTCGTAAATATTCTATACAAGGGAAGTTGTGAGCTTTCTTTTTCAATCCTTATAAGTTCGATTCTTGACTAGGTTGATACGTCCGCCTTGGTATTGCCAAATACTGTCAATACTTCCATATTCATTTTACGTTCATAAACCGAAAGACTACCTTGACTTGTCCAACACCTCGGCAAAGAAAGAAAACTAGGTGCTACTTTGGCGTGTGATCTACAACTTAAATGGCGAATACTTTAAGTTAGTTTTTAGTTTATGTTTCAAATTCTAAAAACTCTTAAGATGTTCTTGCGTTTCCTGCAGATGTTCGCTCAATTCATCGATAAAATTATTCAAATTTGTATTTCATCTTTATTATTAAATTACTGTTCAATTTTATAATAAATTCTTTTGTACATACTCAGCATTGTAAATGCACTTTTCAAAATTATTATTATTTTCATAATAATAATGAATCCATGTTTCATTTAATTCTAAGAAAATAATGATAAGAAACCAAGAACAAAAAAAATAACAATAATTAAGATAAACGCGTAAATAATACGAATTTAGTAGCCGCGAGTTTTGCAACGTAAAATTGGCAAAATGTCACCGTTTTTCCGTTTTCTTCGAGCTTCCTTCATTTCTCTACCATTACCATGACAAGGTGCAACATTTGCTTCATCATCGAAAAGGCCATTTCTTCGTAAAATTGCAACTGCTTTCGTCTCGTCGCTGATCAAATTGTAAAATCTTTAAACAACATCTTAAGTGTTTTTAGAAATTGAAAATAAACAAAAAAGTAACCCAAAGTAATCTCCCTTTAAATTGTAGATCACACGCCAAAGTAGCACCAAATAAGGAATATGATAAGGCAACGAGCTGGCAGACTCGTTATCACGCCGAGCCAAATGCTTAGCGGCATTTCATCCGTCTTTACGTTTTGAGTTCAAATTCCGCCGAGGGCGACTTTGCCATTAATCTTTTCAGGGGTTGATAAAATAAGTACCAACTGAGTAATTGAGTCGATGTAACTGGCCTACACGCCCCCACCCCCGAAGTTTCTGGCCATGTGCCAAAATTTGAAACCAGTATGAAAGAAATTGATTTCAAATAAGTTTGAAAATCTGAAATTTAAAGAAGAAGATAAACAATAAGAGTTAAAGATTATTTGCCAACATAACATGGCAGTCCTGGTTTAGGACGAATGTTACTGTAATTTAGCCCCAGGAAAACATCGTCCCCAACTGGCTATACGACACGGTCAGTGTCCTTAGGACGAATGTTGCTGTAATTTAGCCATGTTATGCCGGAAAATAATCTTTACTCTAAAATACTGTTGCTGAATATCTCTTGTTGAGAGATTTACAAATAGTAATTTTCCAATAAAAAAGTTATCAAAGAGAAAGGTGGGATGTGCGACCTAAGTTTGGAACTGGTTCCAAGTTCAGTCCCACTGCATGGCACTTTGCACAAGTGTCTCCTACTATAGTTGTGGGCCGATCAAAGACTTGACAGTGGATTTGGCAGACGGAAACTGAAAGAATCCCGTGTGTATGTGTGTGTGTGTGTGTGTGTTTCCGTCTGTGTTTGTCCCCCACAATCGCTTGACAATCGGCGTTGATGTGGTTACATCCTCATAATATAGCGGTTAGGCAACCGAGATTGATAGAATAAGTTTAGTTTTAAAAAAATAAAAGGATTAGTGTCGATTCATTTGACTAAAAAATCTTGAAGACTGTGCTCCAGTACGACCGCGATCTGAAAACTGTTAAGGGGAAATAAATGCTACATTCTGCTTTGAAGAATTATTTCCCTTTATTTTTTTTTAACGATGTTTTAGTGCATGGCTGCATATTTTGTTCGAAGCTATACATACCCAATTAAATCGATCCAGTACTTTACTGGGTCCAACTAAAGCGTTTAACCCGAGCCAAAACAAAATAATAGTGTAATAGGTGTACAACATGTAGTAAACGAATATGAAAAAAAAATGCGCGCTGGCGAACGTGGGGTGTATATGCATACACATACATATGTCTCTGATTTGCATATAATATAATATAGTGTGGGCTAGAAATAATTATATATATATATATATATATATATACACGCGCGCGCTCACACACACACACATACATACATACATACATACACACATGCTTTCATGCATGCATATATGGATGGATAGATGGATGAATGTATATGTGTGTGTGTTTGCGCGCGCGCGTGTATACACATATACACATATATGTGTGTGTATATATATATATATGTGTGTGTGTTTGCGCGCGCGCGTGTATACACATATACACATATATGTGTGTGTATATATATATATATAATATATATATATATATATATAATATATATATATATATATATATATATTATATATATATATATAAACTGTAAAAACAAACTGGGAGGAAAGAGACGGAACGAAGTGAGAATTCGAAAAATCGAAAATTCAAACGAACCCGACGCGAAGCGCTGTCAGACAATAGTGTAATAAATAAAATATATGCATACATACAAACATATATGTACGTACCGACATCTTTAATTTTGTATTTTTTCTTGTATTTTTTTTTGTGCAGTTCTTTGTTACGTCCCTTTTTGTGTTACATTTTTTTCTAGCTCGTTTTACCCCTCTACGAGGTTATTTTATTTTAATTCTCTCGTAGAAGGCCTAGCATGATCAGACGTGTCCTGTCTTGCCTTCGAAACACGCTATGTCTGCTAGCGACAGCTGATGAAGGGGATTTTTCTTTGTGCAGCATGTCCTGTACCTCGTTTTTCTGCTGTACATAATGTTTTCCCCGTTTTCGTTTTCGTCTTGTTCCACGTCTCTGTCCTTCTGTTGTAACAAAATGTCTTTTCCGTTTTCGTTTCTGTTGATTTTTACGTCTTTTTGTGGTGTCCTGTACGTATATATATTTATATATGCATGTATATATACATGTAGATGTCGGTACGTACATATATGTTTGTATGTATGCATATATTTTATTTATTACACTATATATATATATATATATATATATATATATATATATATATATATATATATATATATATATATACATATATACAAAATGCGTTTCTCTTTCAACAAGATATTGGCTTGCAAGTCAATAAGCTCCAGTTGTAGTTTAGTTAGCATGTTATCAAGGTAAGAGCCAAAGGGATTCTCAAACAAAAGAATTTCATTCTCATTTCTGTCAAGCTTTGAAGATCTTTGAGATAAATGCTCATTTAAGACCCGAATAATTTTTTTCTACTGCTCGGGGTTAATATGTTCCACATTTTCTGTGCAAAACTCTTGAAAACACTGAAAATGAGAGAGGTTTTCTCCTTCAAGTTGAGCTTCAAAAAATGATAGCTTACCCCGAAAAGCTGTATTAATTCTGTAGAGATCATAGACAAGGTTATTCTTTCCTTGTAGTTTTAAATTCAATTCATTCGTATGAGAAGTGACGTCAACTAAAAATGACAACTTTGATAACCATGAAGGCTCTGACAGCTGTGAATCAGCTCTATTCTTTCTGATGAGAAAAAGATCTATTTCTCTTCGGAGCTTATAAAAACGAAACAGGACTTTACCGCAACTGAGCCATCTCACTCCCGTGTAGTAAGGCAAGTCACAGAAATTAGAATCCAGTTCTTCAAGGAAAGTCAGGAATTGTCGGTGATTAAGCCCATGATTCCGAATAAAGTTCATCACAGTTGTAACCGGTTTTAGTACACAAGAAATATCAGTGTTTTCCACAGAGTGCTTGCTGATGTATAATGCAGTATATAAACAGATCTTTCGGAAGTTGAAGCTCCTCCAACTTGGTCTGGATCCGCCCTTCCAAACCCTTCCTTACTCCTGCCATGTTTTTTCCTCCATCGACTGTAAAACACCAAAGGTTATAGTTTTGCAAAGTTTTCTGCATCTCTATGAAAATATCTTCTCCAGTTGTTGTTCCATACATACTGCAAACGGATGCCATTTCTTCTATAATCTATAAGTTGCAATTAACACCACGAATGAACACAAAAAGTTGTGACATACTAGAGAGATCAGTAGACTCGCCCATCGCAAGAGAATACCACAAAAATTTCTTAGCTTTCTCATGTATCTGTAACTGTATATTCTCTCCAAGTTCTTCTATTCTCCGCACAACTGAACTTGCTGAAAGGATGATACAGCCAAACATGTTAGCTTTTTCTCACGCAAAACACAGTTTACTTTAAACATTTTGAGAAAATTTGACATTTTAGAAGTTATTTCATGTTAAAGTTGTCGTATTTGGGTAATTTCAACCAATCAATGACGTGTATTCAGTTGAAGAAAGCCACTATGTGTGCTCCACCGACTTCGTTTCCAAAAACTTTCTGGAAAAAAGTTTTTTTTAATGAAATTTTGCAGCGATACGTTTACGAGGATGTAGATGACAATTATGAACTTTTACTAGTTCGTTTCAGTCAGTAGACTGTGGCCATGCTGGGGCACCGCCTTGAAAAATTTCGGTCTTTTTCTATCGATATCTTTTGGTAATTATTGTATCGATATCTTTTGCGAAACCGCTAGATTACAGGGTCGTAAACACACCAACACCGGGTGTCCAGCTGTGGGGCTATAAACAAGGATGCACACACACACACACACATACGACAGGCTTCTTTCAATTTCTGTCAACCAAATCCACTCACAAGGCTTTGGTCCATCCGGGTGCTATAGTAGAAAACATTTGTGCAAAGTGTCACACAGTGGGACTGAACCTGGAACCATGGGGTTAGGAAGTAAACTTCTTACCACACAGTCACTCCTGCGTACATGATAAAATTTACCAAAAAAATTCTTTAAGGCATTTCAAGAGAATACCCTCCATCAGGCATTTGCCATATTCTGAACGCCTTACTTCCCTGGGCATGGATACATTGAAACTCCGACGTCTGGCAGCTGACTTGGCAAACACCCATAAAATTATTAACCATCTTACAAACAATAACTCTGAGCACCTTTTCAAACTCCATCTGTCTAACACCCGTGGACATGTTTACAAAGTCAGAAAAGATTTTTTAATGCTAAGAGTTGCTAAAACATGGAACAAACTGCCGACATCAGTTGTTAGTTGTCGGAGCGCTGCATCCTTCAAAACTTCCATGCTTCATGAGATTCGCCAACACTACACCTGAGTTTCTCCCCTCCATACACACGCAAGCATGTATCTGACTCATACACTGTTCACTTTCCAGACATTTGTACATTACAGCATATACTTTATACGCACTTTTGACAAGTTGTGGTGCACCTGAGCACTGTATACAATAATTTCATTCATTATTATTATAAATTGCTTTTCTCCACTCACCCCGATTTTATTGACTCTAATTTCCGTAACTTAACCAATTTTCACCTTTTTTTTTCAGATTATATATTTGAAGCATTACTATTACATAATCTACCCTCAGGAAAGCATATTTCTTCAAATATGTTTTTCAAAAAGTTATGAAGAAACGAGTAGGAGAACCACTCTGTAAATAATCCTAATGTTTATGTGAAGCCGCTAATAACTTTGATTTAACTTTCAAGTCATAACAGGTGCCACCCTACTACGTCATCGTATCTCGTTTATTCTCTTCTATAAATATAACTTCAAACTCATCAATTTCTTTCTTTTACTTAATGAAAAGAAGAATTTTCATTCATTTGTCTTGTCTAAACTGATCACTACACGTGGTCCGAATTAATTATACTAACGTTATGTAAATAAAATAGTTTTTCCTTTCATTTTTTTATATTAGCATCAATTACATTTAAGAATGTTCAAATAAAATATATTTCATTAATAATAACGTTTTAATTTAATATCAATTCTAATCTGAAGTAAAATTATTGTTATTACTTCAAGTACGAAAATATGTCTTGTGTTACTTTCACATAAACATGGCGGGCGTGATAGAAGATATCCGCACGCGGCTCACATTGAAGGAGTATGCAGTTGATAATACGCACAGTACTAACTTCCCTGGATCATATGCAGGTTATGATGACGCTCTGAATTTGAGAAACTTCAAAAAAAACTTTAAAGTTGACATAATTCGTCTTTGCGATGAATTTTTGGAGTTCGATATGGTTGGTATTGATGCTGCTATCGTGAACGCATTCCGACGTATCTTGATCTCCGAGGTCCCTACGATGGCTATTGAGAAAGTCTTCGTTAACAATAATACTTCTATCATACAAGACGAGGTACTAGCTCACAGACTTGGTCTGATCCCGATATATGCAGACCCCCGACTCTTCGAGTACGTAAGTGAAGGAGATATGAACGGAACTCCCAGCGATACCATAGTGTTCGAATTGAAGATAAAATGTAGTAAAAATCCCAACGCTGACACGACAGACCCCGATGATTTATATATAAACCATAAAGTTTACAGTCGACATATGAAGTGGATCCCTATAGGCAATCAAGCTGATCTGTTTAAAGAAGGAGACATACGTCCTGTTGATGACGATATTCTCATTGCTAAACTTCGACCCGGTCAGAAACTCGACTTACGAATGCATTGCATCAAAGGTGAGTAGTATTCTTTCCCAATAATTCTTAAAATTTCCACTGGAAAGCGGTCTAGCGCCAACTTTCGTTGCTAACAGAGTTAATAATGTCCTGAATTTATTCCACAACTTTTACAGCAAACAAACCCTGTCGTCCTGAGATCACGAAAATAATAAACTATCATATATTTTATACTAACTGCACGATACGGGAACTTCATTTCAATGCCTATTTCCTCTACTATTTCTATGTATGTAATACATTTAAACCCTAGTCTTCTCTCAACTTACAAGAGACTTCCTCTCTTATTGTTTAGCCTCTGTACATCGGAGAGTCCGTGAGTCTTCCCAGATTGTAGACGATCCTTTTGGTCTCTTATCAGAGGTCCTTACTCTTTTAAACTTTTCTTTGTAAACTTTTCAGAATCCTTTCCGTCATATTTCAACCATGTTAATTTCAACACACACAGATACATGCCAAATGCAAACAATACCTTCAGCTGCTTCGAGCCAAGAAAGCCATATGCCCTAACAATAACTCCTTTTACTTTCAAAACAATGCCCTATACCTGCCCCTATCCTCGCCAACATCTTCAATCTCACTTTCAGCATGACTATATCTCGATCTTTGGAAAACCATGTCCCATTCCAAGAAGAAAGCTACTATTCTTTCACATTCGATTCCAGTATTTGAAAAGATGATGGTGACGAGCATAGACCAACTTTACCCAGCACCATGGATTGCTCTCCTTCTTTAATGATCCCCTTTTTGCTGTTTTTTTGTAAATCCAAACCACCTGTAGGTAAATAATTATCGTCATCATTATCTAACGTCCCACTTCCATGCCGACTGGTTAGATGGTTTGACAGAATCCAGTGAGCTGAAAGACTGTTCATCCTCAATGTCTCCTTTGGTGTGGTTTCTGTGGTTGGATGCCCTTCTTTAATGCCAACCACTTTACAGAATGTAGTGAGTGCTTTTTCATGCCATTGCACTAGTGACCGTTGCCAAGTAACTCACATAGCAAAGAAAAAAACCTTAACTGAATGGGACTGAAGTAGAGGGGGAGGTAGCTTTACACCAGGTGTCAAGAAGGGACAGGCACAGGTGTCTTGCTAGAGAGGAGATAACATGACTATCCACATTGCATAAGAGTAGGTGAGGGAAGCTGGCAAGAAGAAAAATGATAGTGATGATGCGATGTCAGAGTGAACTGTCAAGGCACAAAAAAATGAGAATAAGAAAGAGGACAGATTGAATTGAGAAGCTTGGGGGAATAAATTCATAATGGTGTG
The DNA here is from genome assembly GCF_006345805.1 of Octopus sinensis. Classification (NCBI taxonomy): domain Eukaryota; kingdom Metazoa; phylum Mollusca; class Cephalopoda; order Octopoda; family Octopodidae; genus Octopus; species Octopus sinensis. The sequence continues at coordinate 56,991,839 of NC_043002.1, read as the reverse complement.
AGGAGAGTGTCAGAGATGTGGGTGGAGATGAATGAAATAAGGGTGGAGGTATTGTTGTTGGATGGAAAACAGAAACTAGATGGTGATGATGATCAAAGAATTGGAATGGCTCAGGAAGGAGGAGTTGATAAGGGGCCTTACAGTAAGGGAGGAGAGCAGCAGTGAAACAAAGCTGTGGATAGATCAGAAAAGAGGGAGATGATATGTGGAGAGGGGAGAGGCAAAACAGAAAGTGGTGGACATTAGAGATATGTAGGGGTGGTTTTAGTGAGTGGATGGGGCGGGGACATAATATCATTTAACATCTGCTTTCCATGCTGGCATGGGTTGGACAGTTTGACTGAAAACTGGTAAGTGGGAGAACTGCACCAGGTTCCAATCTGAATTGGTAAAGTTTCTACAGCTGGGTGCTCTTCCTAACACCAACCACTCCAAGAGTGTAGTGGGTGTTTTTTACGTGCTACTGGCATGGGTGCCATTGACCTGACACCAGCATTAGCCACAACTATGGCCTCACTTGGCTTGAAAGATCTACACAAGCACGGTTTATCGCCAAAGGTCTTGGTCACCTGTCACTGTCTCCATGAGGCCCAACACTCAAATTGTGCTTAATGTGCACCAGCATGGGTGCCGGTCAGACAGCACCGGCGTCAACCACGACTACAATTTCACTAAGCTCAACAGATCTTCTCAAGCACCACATATCACCCAACGTTTGAATGGTGCTTTTAACAGGCCAGTTATGCAACACTAGCATCAGCCATGACTACAATTTCACTTGACTTGATGGGTCTTCTCAAGCACAGCATATCGCCAAAGGTCTCAGTTGCTTGTCATTGCCTCTGTGAGACCCAACATTCAGAGATCACTTGGTCCCATGTCTTCAAGGGTCTACCTCTTCCACAGGTTCCCGCCATCATTAGAGTGACACTTCGTCACACAGCTGTCCCCATCCATGCACATCACATGATCATACCAGCAAAATCGTCTCTCTTGCACACCACATCTGATGCCTCTTGTACCCAACTTTTCTCTCAGGACACTTACACTTTGTTATGCATGCACACTGACATTACACATCCAGCGAAGCATCCTAGCTTCATATCTTACAAGCCTATGCATGTCCTTGGCAGTCACAGCCCATGTTTCACTGTCATGTAGCATGGCTATTCATTCACAGTATCATACAGTCTGCTTTTCACTCTGAGTGAGAGGCCCTTTGTTACCAGCAGTGGTAGAAGCACTCTGAACTTTGCCCAGCCTATTCGTATTCTAGCAGCTATGCTCTTGGAGCATCCACCCCAACTACTAACCTAGTCACCTAGGTAACAGAAGCTATCAACTACTTCTAGTTTTTTCCCCTGGCACATGATGGAATCTATTTTCTGTACATTTTTAGTGTTAATTGTACCTCTGCACCTTTCACACACAAACACTGTTTTCTCTGTTAACCTCCTCTGGTATTGCTGCACCTCAGATGTGTCCATATCTTATGCCAGGTACATCTTATGGAGTTTTCTACCTACACCTTTTCTACAGATGGAGCAGGACCATCTATCTAAAGGGATTTGTGATTTGTCTGCCTTCCTACTTCCTAAGACTTCGGTTTTTGCTAGGTTAACTCTAAGGCCCTTCGATTCCAGACAAAGATGGAAAGACTAGTGACAGCAAATATATCAGGGTGCTCTCACTCTCAAGATTTTTTATGAAAGTAATGTTGTTGCCTTCAACATCAGTTAAACTTGTAGCCATGTCCGGCTTGAGAATTTGTCAAAACTACTCACCTAGGGTCTCCGTCTGCTGCCTGAATCAGTGACTCTCTATCAGGTTGCACTACCATATACTAATGGTACTCTCTCAGACATAAACTCTATCAAGTCTTGTGTGCTCTGAGATTAAGTTTTGTCCTCCACAACCTCCTTCCTATTCGTCAACACCTGTCATTCCTCCCAAACCTTCACCACCTAAGTATCATCCACTTGTATGGATTTGGAATGAGGTGCCTAACTCATTGTACAGAGACCTTGAGAACATCCTCCAATGGAACCGTGTCAATCTTGCCTCCTTCAGCAGCTCAACGACACAATTATTACAGATATTAGGAAAATGTTATCAGGTAAGAAGACTACGTTAGTCACTGTATTAGACTCTGATCTCTCAGCTGAGAGATTCTTGTCTTGCGTACTTGTGGGTGCTGGTGTCAGGTAGAAAAGGGCATCCAGCTGTAGAAGCCATGCCAAAGCAGACAAATGAAGCCTAGTGCATCCCTCTGGCTTTCCAGCTCCTGTCAAACCTTCCAACCTATGCCAGCATGGAAAATGGACGTTAAATGTTGTTGATGATGGTGATGATGATTCATTGCAACACAAGAATTAAGGATGGCATATTCTTGGAAATGTTTATAGATGGATTCATGGGTTCTCACTAGCATGAGTGCTTTTTTATGTGGTACCAGCAATGACTATTAATGACTGAAAATAGTCATGGTGGCCGCCTGCCTGCATGCTAAAATCTCATCTGCCAATTGTGTCCTTCCTTGCAGTACCCTCTCATATAGCTTAAACACTTCCGTGCTCGCGAGCGTAAAAGCCATATCGGCAAAATTAACAATTATTTATAAGATATATGTATGTACGATTATAAATAAGGGCAAAAGAAAAAAATTCTCTGCCAATATGCTGCAAAATAGGCTTTAAATCGTCAATCACTACATACAATATACATCACTATAAATAGTCCTCGATTTAAAACAATGTGTATTTATAGTGATGTATATTGTATGTGGTGATTGATGATTTAAAGTCTATTTCACAGCATAGTGGCAGAGAAATTTTTTCTTTTGCCCTTATTTATAATTGTTTATGATATTCACCTTAAAAGGTATTTTAATATGCTGGCCACTTGATGAAATTTTTTCTGAAAAAAATTTTATCCTATATTAGAAATAAAAATATATTTATATATATTAGGGTACCACATAGGCACCTATTTCACCAAAAACTGAAATCAAAATATTTCTAATCCACAGAAGAGTTACCAAATTAATACAGGCGTGATAGGAAAAAGATTTTGTTTCATTTCATCAAATGGCTGTGAGGGTCGAGTAAAGTAAAATAAGAACCAAAGGGGTCCATAGATGAAAAATGGTTGGTTTTAAGTCAGTCACTCAGATGTCTCAACACATTTTGAGACTAGTTTGAGTTGTCGCCCTTGTCTTTGATTTAGTCAAGATTTGTTAACCCTCTTCAATACAGCTATAATTTTTTTTTTTTTTTTACTACTCTAGGCACAAGGCCCGAAATTTTTGGGGTGGAGGCCAGTCGATTAGATCGACACCCAGTATGCAGCTGGCGCTTAATTTGTCGACCTCAGCAGAATTTGAACTGAGAACATAAAGACAGATGAAATACTGCTAAGCATTTCACCCGGCATGCTAACATTTCTGCCAGCTCACTGCCTTAATACAGCTATAATCTATAATCATGCTAGGTACACTGAATACATTAGCCTTCTGTCATTAAAATCTTGACACCTGGAAATAGATGGAAAATGAATTTAAGTCCTTGATTTTTTACCTGACTAAAATAGGTGTTCTTAGATCTAATTATTTTAGTTTCTGCACACAAAGTCTCTTGCTGGACAAGCACAACTCCAAAATTGTTAAAAAGGCAGTATTTTAAAATCCAATGGCAATGTTTGGTTTCATTTCTGGTCATCCCCTGCCCCAAACATGGCCGATGCCAGTACTGCCTGACTGGCTCCTGTGCCGGTGACATGTAAAAAGCACCCACTACACTCTCAGAGTGGTTAGCATTAGGAAGGACATCCAGCTGTAGAAACACTGCCAGATCAGATTAGAGCCTGGTGCCACCTCCTGGCTTGCCAGTCTCCAGTTAAACCATCCAACCCATGCCGGCATGGAAAGCGGACATTAAATGATGATGATGATGAAAGTGGCATCAAATCCAAGAAGAGACATTCTCTTCTTCAAAACGATGCATGTGTATGTGTGTATACACACGCACATACACAAGCAACTGAGACCTTTGGCGATATGTATACACACGCACACACACATTTTCATTTTCTTTCTACTAAATCCATTTGCACGATTTTTGTCAGTCCAGACATATGGTTAGAAGACACTTGATCAAGGTGCTGCACAGTGGGACCGAACCCCAAGCTGCATGGTTTGGAAGCAAACTTATTAACTTCACAACCATACCAACAACTGACATAAAATACAGATTGACAAAATCTGGCAATTTTTAACCAAAAAAAGTCCTGCTGGAATTTTCTGACATTTCCAATTGTTAGTTGTCATAGCCCCTACCTTAAATTCCATATCTACATCTTCAATATTTCATCTTCTCTCCTTTTTTTTTTTTTTTTAAGGTATCGGAAAAGACCACATAAAATTTTCACCAGTGGCCACTGCATCTTATCGTTTGCTGCCTGAAATAACCCTGTTGAACTCTGTGTATGGAGAACAGGCTCGCCGCTTGCAGACATGTTTCTCGCCAGGTGTCATAGAAATTGATATTGTAGATGGTGTAGAAAGGGCCAGAGTTGCTCATGCTAGGAAAGACACTTGCAGCCGTGAAGTGCTGCGCCATGATGATCTCAAGAATTCCGTCCGCCTCAGCAAAGTACGAGACCATTTTATTTTCTCTGTAGAGTCGACTGGTGCTCTACCTGCCAATATCCTTTTCACAGAATCAATAAATATTCTCATGAAAAAGTGCCAAACATTCCTTGGGAAAATGAAGACTTAATTCTTGACAAATAAAAGAAAATGAATTCTCTTTGTTGTGTTGTTTGTTAAATTTTAAAATTTGGAATTAAATCCTAAAAAAAGGATTGTAAACAAACAGCTGTCATCTCTATTGTTATTGTTCGTTATTTATAGGCACAGACATGGCTTAGAAGCTTGCTTTCGGGCCACATCATTTTGGGTTCAGTCCCACTGCATGGAACCTTGAGCAAGTATCTTCTACTATAGCCTCAGGTTGACCTAAGCAGAAACTGAAAGAAGCCCATCATGTATTCTTTTACTTGTTTCAATCATTTGACTGTGGTCATGCTGGAGCACCACTTTAGTCGAACACATCAACCCAGGACTTATTCTTTGTAAGCCTAGGACTTATTCTAAGTTACAGAGATGTAAACACACTAGCATCAGTTGTCAAGCAATGGTGGGTGGGACAAATGCACACACATTCTCTAGAAAAACAACGACGCCGTGGTGATCTCATTCTTGCTCACAACATCATAAGCGGAAAGTGTAACCTCTCGAAGGAGCTGTTCTTCACTCCTGCTCCAGAGCGTCGGCTGCGGGGTCATTCCAAAAAGCTCTATCTACGACGATTTCATCTCAATTGAAGGAGAGGGGCTTTCTCCGTCCGGGTTGCGGATCCGTGGAATAAGCTGCCGGACAAGATGGTGAAGATGCCAACGACCGCTCAGTTCAAAGTCTCCCTTGACCACAAGTGGCCTGAACTCTTTACATGAACACCACCTTGTACATAACTCCATGTCCCCTTACATGGCTTTGCTTTTTGAGCCAAAAAATTAACTAACTAACTAACTAACATACACATATTTATATATATACGACAGGCTTCTTTCAGTTTCCATCTACTAAATCCACTCACAAGGCTTTGGTCGGCCTGTGGCTATAGTAGAGGACACTTACCCAAGGTGCCATGCAGTGGGACTGACCCAGAACTATGTGGTTGGTAAGCAAGCTACTTAACACACAGCCACTCCTCCTCGTCATCATCATTTAATGTCCATTTTCCATACTGGCATGCGTTGAATGGTTTGACTGGGGTCTGACAAGCCAGGAGGCACCAGACTCCAATCTGATCTGGCAATGTTTCTACAGCTGGATGCCCTTCCTAACGCCAACCACTCCGAGAGTGTAGTGGGTGCGTTTTACATGCCACCAGCACAGGAGCCAGAGGGGGCTAGCATTAACCATGTTTGGATGGCGCTTTTTATATGCCACTGGGTCAGGAGCCAATCAGACAGCGCTGGCATCAGCCATGTTCAGATGGTGCGTTTTACATGCCACCGGTATGGGGAGCCAGTCAGGCAGCACTGGCAATGACCCACGCATGAATGGTGCTATTGCATACCACCGGTATGAGAGCCAGTCAGGTGGCACTGGCATCATCCACATTCAGATGGTGCTTTTTACGTGCCACCTGCACAGGGAGCCAATCCGGCATCAGCCACAACTGTAATTTCCATTTGATTGTGTTTTGATGTACTTAACTCAATAAGTCTTCTCAGGCACAACAAGCCAAAGGTACTTTTTTAAGTGGACCGGTTATGTAACACTGGTGTAGGCTACGGCTGTGATCTCGCTTTACTTGCCAAGTCTTCTCAGTCACAGCATATCTCCAGAGGTCTCGGTCTTTCGTCATTGCCTCTGTGAGGCCCAACGTTCGAAAATCATGCTTCACCACCTCATCCCATGTCTTCTTGGGTCTCCCTCTACCACAGGCTCCTTCCACTGTTTGGGAGTGGCACTTCACACAGCTCTCCTCGTCCATCCACAGTACATGACCATACCAGCGCAGTCGTCTCTCTTGCATGCCACACCTGATGCTTCTTATGTCCAACATTTCTCTCAGGGCGCTTACACTCTGTCGTGTGTGCACACTGATGTTACACATCCAGTGAATCATGCTAGCTTCATTTGTTTCGAGACTACGCATGTCTTCAGCGGTCACGGCCCATGTTTCACTGCCGTGAAGCATGGCATTTCGCACACATGCATCATACAATCTACCTTTCACTCTGAGTGGGAGGCCCTTTGTCACCAGTAGAGGTAGGAGATTTCTGAACTTTGCCCAGGCTATTCTTATTCTAGTGATAATGCTCTCTGAGCATCCATCCCACTACAGACTTGGTCATCTAGGTAACGGAAGCTATCAACTACTTCTAGTTTCTCCACCTGGCATGTGATGGAATCTGCTTTCTGAGCATCTGTGGTGTTTATTACCCCTGTGCATCTGCCACACACGAAAGCTATCTTCCCAGTTAACCTTCCTTTGATGCTGCTGCACCTCTTATGTGTCCATAGCTTACACTGGGAACATCTTATGGAGTTTCTACCTACACCTTTTCTACAGATTGAGCAGGGCCATCTACCTGAAGGGTTTTTTGCAACATTGACTCTAAGGCCCTTCAATTCTAAATCTTGCTTACATACCTGAAACTTCTTCTCTAGTTCTGGTAGTGATTCTGCTATGATAGCCAGATCATCAGCATAGAGGAGCTCCCAGGGGCAACCTGTCTTGAATTTCTCTGTTATTGCCTGGAAGACTATGATGAATAAGAGGGGGCTGAGGGTTGACCCTTGGTGGACCTCTGCTTCTACCTGGAATTTTTCACTAAACTCATTGCCAACCCTAACCTTACTAATGGCATCTCTGTACAGCCCTTATTAAACATTTGCCAATCCCTAGTTTCCACATCACCCACAAGATAAGGGATTGGGGGACCCTGTCAAAAGCTTTCTCCTAGTCCACAAAAGCCAAGTATAGGGGCTTATCTTTGGCTAGGTATTTCTCCTGCAGTTGCCATACCAGAAATATAGCATCAGTGGTGCTTCTACCTGGCTCAAAGCCAAACTGCATCTCATCTAAACAGAATCTCTCCCTAATTAGGTGGGCTATGACCTTCATCACCTGATCTAGCAGTTTGATACTCCTGTAGTTATTTCTATCTAGAGTATCATCTTTACCTTTGTAGAGGTGACTATGGTGCTGCTACACCAGTCATTAGGTATGACTCCATCATGAACTACCTGGTTTACAATGCGGGTGACTAGGCCATAGCCCACACCACCTGATGTTTTAAGCATCTCAGCAGTGATGCCTGATAGGCCGGGGGGTTTTCTTGACTTCATACCCTTAATTGCTTTATCTACCAGGGTGCTGTCTATTCAGATAGCAGGTCCCTCTACTGGATCAACAGTTGGCAGGCTCTCCTCCCATTCAATCTCCATGTTCAGCAGCCTTGCATAACGGCTTCTCCAAGTCTATTTCTTTTCAGAATCATTAAAAGTGCACCATCATCCATGCAGAGATATTTCTCTCCTGTGACATCACAATTTTCTCTCACACACTGTCTTGCAATCCAAAATACTTCAGTTCTTTGGTCCTCACATCGCTGAACATTGGCAAACTTCTTTTCTGCTTCTCCCTTGGCTATGTATACTTGTCACCCAGCCTCCCTTCTGGCTATCTGGTACAGTTCCCTGCTACCCCAACTCTTCCAGGTCTGTTTCTTTGCTCTAATAGCTTTGTCTACCATGCCTATAAACTATATAAATAAGTAACAAAAGATGAACAGGTGTCAATTCATTACATCCGTTTCAAGCGACTCCATTTAATTGATTAATGAAAATTTGAAAGAAACCGTTCTCGTCAGATAATTGCATTCATCTGAGAAAAACGGTTTCTTTCAAATTGGTGTAAAGTTTTCGTTAATCAATTAAATGGAGCTGTAATGAATTGACACCTGTGCATCTTTGTTATTTATTCATATTCTGTTTACCCAACTTAGAATCTGCACTTTTTGTTTGAATTACCGAGAGTGGATATCTTCACTTAGCTGGGTTGCAATGCCTAGATACACACAACAGGAATATCAGGTGCTAACACCTTGCACGGAGTCTTGGTATTCAATATTCAAATAATATTGTCAAGTTGTGCAAATTATACCGAATAGCAAGATGCCTCAATTTAAGTACCCAATTCAACTGATTCTTAATTATATTTCATATGTGTGTGTGCATTAGTGTTTCCTTGTCTTGTAATTAGGTGATACCTATTAACAAGTGTCCTACAATCAATGCCCCTGGTCCCTAATCTTCCATTAATATATTTGGTAATGATTCTGCTATGAGAGCCAGGTCATCAGCATAGAGGAGCTCCCAAGGGCAACCTGTCTTGAATTCTGTTATTGCCTGGAGGACTATGATGAATAAGAGGACCCCTACTTCTAACCAGAATTTTTCACTATACTCATTGCCAACCCTAACCTTACCAACAACATCTCTGTATGGGCCTGTATATATATTTCCATATTGGCCACCAGATAAGGGTGGAAATAGGTGAGGTTTGGCAATAGGAAGGGCATCTGGCTGTAGAAAATCTACCTCAATAAATTCCATCCAACCAAGCAGTTGTGAAATTGAAGGTTGGGGGTGAGGGGAGGGGTCAGCAGCTAGCAGTGGTTTTCATCTATTTTTACCTATGGAACCCCTTTGGTTCCTATTTTACTCAGGTGGACCCTTAAAGCCAATTTCAGAAAACACTGTAAGTCAATTACATCAACCCTAGTGCTTGACTGGTACTTATTTTATTGACCCCGAAAGAATGAAAGGCAAGGGTGAACTCAGAACGTAAAGGCAGATGAAATGTCTGGTGACATTTTATCCAGTGCAGTAACAATTCTGCCAACTTACCACCTTAAAAAGCCATTTCCAAAATTAATTGAAACAAGGCAGAGTATTTCAGAGTATGGTAACAAAAAAGGGTTTAACCCTTGCCTTACTGTATTTATTTTGAGATGCTGTGTTTCTTTCAATTACTTTAAATATAACAAAGAATTTAGTAAAATAACTTAGTTATCATTCAGCTAGTGTTAGGAGCATAAATTGTGACTAAGGTTTAGTGGGAGATTTTAATTCAAAATTTATGAAAATAAGATCGTTGTACTCAGAGCCAGAGCTGGTTTCAGCCAGGTTGGTAACGAAAGGGTTAAAGAAGCTGAGCAATGACTAGTTCATGATGTTTGCTGTGATAACCTGCAATAATACAATCATGCTACCATTTCACAATCAATTTAATGACCAATCACAATATTTATTTACCCAACAATAACAATATTTTTCACAATCATTACTTTGTTATTCCTGCCCCAATTTCTCCTTAAGCTACAACAATCAAGCCTAATTCCTCATCATTTAATCATATAGTTTGTGTAATTATAAATGCTCTAATTTCTCATGACACCATCAATCAAATATTTACTTGCCAACTGTTTTCAGAATGTTCCTTAGGTGATGGACTGCTTCACCTTTTTGATCGCCAAACCACCAAAGTCTGTCTTTGGTTCTATGATACAAATTTCTCGTTTTATTTAAATCAAAACTTTCCATCAAAATTTTATGCTAATTTATGTCCCAAATATCAGCTTAATGAAAGTTTCATTAGATTCTTCTTTATTTTCAAAATTGAGAGCTTTTTGTCTTGCAAAGAACTTGGTAACCCTGTCAGTGCTGGTGCCACATCAAGAGTACTGGTGATGGTACCACATAAAAAAGCACTAGGGATGGTACCACATAAAAGGTACTCATGCTGGTGTCATATTAAAAGCATCCAGTACACTCTGTAAAGCGGTTGGCAATAGGAAGGGCATCCAGTTGTAGAAATCTTTCTAAAACAGACAACAGAGCCTGGGGCATATCCCAGCCTTACCAGCTCCTGTCAAACCATCCAACCCATGCCAGCATGGAAAATGGAAGATAAACAATGATGAATTGAACCAAAGGCAGTGAGTTTCAATAGAAATGTGATTAACCCTTTTTGATATCAACCTGTCTGAGACTGCCCCTGGTTCTATGATACAAATTCTCTGTTTTAAAGTGATCTAAAGTAAAAACTTTCATAAAACATTTATGTTTAACCTTTTAGCATTCAGATTACTCTCTCAAATGTAATATTTATTCATATTATTTTGAATTAGTCATCCATTCTTTCATAATTTTGAGATTTCAACAATATGACTGTTTATGTTTAGAATGACATTGTTGGGTTGGTGTAAGAAGCTAAATCTGACTGGTTTATACTTAACACAAGTAGAATAATTAGGCCAATTTAAATGCTAAAGGGTTAACTATGTTCCAAGCACCAGTTGAATAATGACAGTTATTTTATGAAATTCTTCGTTATTTTTTCTTTTTCTGTTGGTTTTCCTTAATAATTTGATCTTTCATACTTTTAATGTTCGTTTTTTTTCTCCTTTCTGTAAAAAATATGTTGCTAATTAAAAACTCATATTTCAAAATTTGAAAAAAAAATCAGCGCAGTCATGGTTATGTGGTAAGAAGCTTGTGGAAATGTTAGCATGCCAGGCAAAATGCTTAGCGGTATTTCATCTGCCGCTACGTTCTGAGTTCAAATTCCGCCGAGGTCAACTTTGCCTTTCATCCTTTCAGGGTCAATAAATTAAGTACCAGTTATGCACTGGGGTCGATGTAATTGACTTAATCCCTTTGTCTGCCCTTGTTTGTCCCCTCTATGTTTAGCCCCTTGTGGGCAATAAAGAAATGAGAAGCTTGCTTCCCAGATTCATTCTCACTGCATGGTACCTTGGGCAAGTGTCTTATACTATAGCCTTGGCTGACCAAAGCCTAGTGAGTGGATTTGGGAGACAGAAACTAAAAGAAGCCTGTTGTATATATATATATATATATGTATATATATATATATATATATATATATATATAATATATATATATATATATATATATACTAGCAATGTACCCAGGTGTTATGACCTACAGCCACATTGTATTATTTATTACTTTCTTATGGGCAGAATCGGCACATGAGGAGTGTGAAGCAAACAACTCTTATTTATGAACATGATTTTCGGTCATTTTCTGATGAACAGCATGGCAGTTTCCAACTACCAAATTCAGTCACAAGTCTGTGGTTGGCCTAGGGCTATAGTAGAAAAAACTTGCCTTAGGTACCATGCAGAGGGACTGAACGTGGAACCATGTGGTTAGGAAGCAAACTTCTCAACCACACAATCATTCTTGCACTTAATATGTGTCTGTGTGCATGTTTATATTTGTTGTTAAATCGAGTATTGTGTCCCACTAAGTCTCAAAGTTAGCAGTTCATCAAGCAGAGATCTATAAAATAAATGCCAGATTGAAATACGTACAGAGGTCAGTATGATCAATTAAATTTTTAAAGGTGACACCCCATCATGGCGACAGTCGAAAGACTAAGCCCAGTAAAGTAATGTTTAAAGACTTAATGGCTTCAAATTTAAGGCAATGGATTACTAACCACAAGATAATGAGTTCAAAACTTCGTATTGAACTTCCACTCAATACGATAACCTTATATGTATATCTCAGTCTTCTTGACTTGCAACAATTTACAATTGTAATTTGAAGTTGATTGGTTAGCAGTAAGAAAGATGTCCAGATTTCTTTAAAAATTATTGTGCAAAATATTCTGGAAAAAAAGCATGTTTTTCACTACAAACACACACACACACACACAGATGTTGCTGTGGTAACTTGAGCTACTACAAATAGCAGCCAAATCTCTTAAAACACATCCTTTCGTAAAAAAAGACACAGATTTACAGTATTCCATGAAGAAAAAGCAAAACTATGCGATGGGTCTGCTTCATCAGAGGCAACTCTGGGCTAAGCAAAACACACACAAACATACTTCACATTAAAAGATTATCTACTAAATAATACTAATAAACTTGTCGGTATAGTTTCCTTCCCTGGTAAAATTCCAAGCATTTTAAGAGTGTTCAGGCAGAGTTGCCTCCCTTAACTAAAGACCTTAAAATTTTACTTCCTCATATTTTTTCATACTTTACATTCTGAGTTCAAATTCGACTGATGTTGACTTTGCCTTTCGTCCTTTTGGGGGTCACTAAATAAGTATGTGTTGAGCACTATGGCTGATGTAATCAACTAGACTGCTTCCTAAAAAATTTCAGGTCTTGTGCCTACAAGAGAAAGAATTATTATTATTATTATTATTATTATTATTATTATTATTATTATTGGTGAGCTGGCAGAATTGTTAGTACGCTGGGCAAAATGCTTAGAGGTATTTCATCTCTTTACATTCTGAGTTGAAATTTTGCCAAGGTCGACTTCGGGGTCCTTTCGGGGTCAATAAATTAAGTACCAATTGAACTCGGAAGGGGAGGGGGGTAATTGACTTAGCCCCTCCCCCGAAATTTCAGGCCTTGTGCCTTTAGTAGAAAGGATTATTATTATTATAGGCAACCTAGCAGAATCATTAGCATGCTGGGCAAAATTCTTACCAGTATTTCGTTCATTTTTACATTCTGAGTTCAAATTCTGCCAGGGTTGACTTTTGTCTTTCATCCTTTCAGAGTCGATAAAATAAATACCAGTTGAGCACTGAGGTCGATATAATCGACTTAACCAATTCCCTGAAATTTCACACCTTGTGCCTTGAGTAGAAAGGATCATCATCATCATCATCATCATCATTATTACTGAGTGAGAGAGCAGTGCATGCCATCAAAGTGACACAGGGTTAAATATACGAAGCCCAGTATACCCATCATGACTACCCATCTGATAAGGATACACTAGGCACATGCATCACAACCATATGTGCGTAACATGGTGATCTCATATCAAGATAAACAGCACATGACCTTGCAGGTGGGGCCCAGTTAGAATTTTCTTCCGGTCAAGTAACCCATCCCACTCAAAAGGTCCCTGAATAAGGGTTGTTTAAGGATGTTGAATTAAACACCCATGTTTCCAGAGGTGAATTATTCAAACCCCAAAGAATCCCTCTCAACACATGGCTATGATGCTCTCCCACTACTTCTGCTCATGATCAGAGATGCACATATCATCAGCCACTAAGGGACATACTCAACTGGTTAAGGCCAAACAACTGACAAGCAAATCCGTGGTATTGAGCAGAATATTTGCTGTAGCCCATCTTTCATACCAAGACAAAACAATGCACATGATAACACTTCCAATCAGATAAGATCAGAAGCCATGAGATCCACTGCCTAGTACTGCATAAGGGCATTTATTATTATTGTTATTATTATTATTATATTTGTTTCAGTCATATTCTTTGTCAGCCTAGTACTTATTCTATCGATCTCTTTTGCTGAACCACTAAGTTACAGGTACGTAAACACACCAGCATCAGTTGTCTCCAAGTTCAAATTCTGCCAAGGTCAACTTTGTCTTTCATCCTTTCAGAGTCAATAAATTAAATACCAGTTGCATATTGTGGGGGGGGGGTCAATCTAATTGACTGGCACCCTCCCCAAAAATTTCGGCCCTTGCGCCTGGAGTAGAAAAGACTATATTAAGCAGCTAGAATGGGGAAAAGTATACTCAATAAATGAGAAAATCTCCAAGACAGAAACAGAAAAGAAAACAATTCTATGTAGATGTGTATCACTGGAAAGACACATCTTCAAGCAGATGCCTTGAAGCAAAACTGAACTCTGTTTAAAGAAGAATGTATGGCTTAGCATTAGTTTTCTGGGTCATAACCATAAATTTGGGTCTGTTAAAATTATTTTTCCACTTGGAAACCCAAGCAACAAAGCATTCTATTATTTTCCCCACAAAAATAGATTCCACATTGATACCAATTTATCTGGGACATAGGGCAGAGAGTGATTTGAATAAAAGTCTCAAACATGCCACCAGGACTAGATTTCTGGTGGTTGGGGAAATATGTGGTTCTAGAGAATACTAACCCTCTTCAAGAAATTAAAAGATTTTGGAAAGAAAATTGGGTTGGAATGAGAGTTGGAGAGTTCAATTCGAGTGAAACCTGAGGCACTTGACAAAATTCCCAACCTAACAGAGATCCCAGGAGGGTAGCAACTGCAGGTGGAAATGGAAGAAAGATGGCCACAATGCTACGACAGTGGAAACAAACCATCTAAAGGCTTTCTGCCCCCACCCCCAACAACAACAGACAATGACAGCTGAAAGGAAGCCTCCATTCATGCCAACACCACAACTTCAACAACCACATGTAACAGCATTATCAGTGATTGCAGCACCTGATACAAGACTAGAAATAGCAGTTGTAGCAACAACACCAAGAGTGAAAACAAAGGCAGCAAAAAAAAAAAACCCTAAAACTTCACCCACAAGAACCACCACATCATCAACAACATCAGTTACTGAAAGCCCCAAACAAAAAAGACCTCAAGATAATTACCCTCAAGACATGCTCCTCCCTGCTTGGGATCATTCAGATATTGTGTAGCAAAGGAGGTGGTGAAGAACCTAAATAGCAAAAAGTCTCCAATGCAAAGAAACAAAAATACACCAACAAAGAAACAAAGACTGGCAGATATGGTAGGCTACACACCTCAGTATAAACGAAAAAAAGATGTTAACTACACATCCAGAAAGGCAAGCAATAAAGAAATAATGGATCACATACACGCATCACTCATGATAACTACATTGCACTAGCTACAAGCATTTCATCACACAAAAATCCTTACAGTATATAGACAACAACATTAAAGAAATAATTTTTTAAAATACCCAAAAGATGTCGGAAACTTCCAATGGAATATCAATAAAAGACTATACAAAAAGTTACAAGTGAAAATACCCACAGCCAGCCTGTGTGACAAAATATCTGTCCCTCCACAGAAATAAGAGAAGTGATCATTTCTCATCCACTTCTCTCCCTTGTCGATCATGCTTATGTTCAGACTAGGTGACATAAATGCACGTGGTCAGCTTGGAAGCAGGGTTAACAGTTCACTGATCTTGGATCACTAGATTTAGATGTAGTGGCCATCAATGAGACCAGAGTTTCCAATTTACAAGCTTTCATGCACATTTTCAATGGGTATGAAATTTACTCATCCCCATGTCGACTGGGATTGGAAAGTGTAACTGTTGTTTTGTTCCAGAAGGGTTTCGATCTCATGATACAGACCATCTTCTTGAATCCAGAAGGTAAGTTGGTGGTCCAAGATATGAACAGTAGCAAAGGGGGTGCTTTCAGATTAGTAGCTATTTATGTTCCAGAAGAAGTGGGAAAGCTAAATTTCTTCAGGTGTCTGGAAGTTTTCCTATAAACGTTCCACTCATTAGTAATAGCAGATAACTGGAATGCCATCTTAGATGCACATTTAGGTTGATTGGAGTCAGTTGATAGGAAAGATGGTATAAAAGTTTTGCAGACCTGCTCAGACGTTTTCAACTGTCTGGCAGGTACTAACTGGACTTCCCAAATGTGTGAATGTGGACATAGACAAATCGTATTGGAGTATCCAAATCATATCTAGATAGAGTATTCTGTAGGCCAGTAGAAGAGGATAGCATAGACTGTCCACATTTTCAAATTCCTGGCTGCATAGACTACAAATTTGTGATCTTCATGGTCAACCTAAATACACTTCTTAGGTTACTGGAAATTGAATGCATCGCTCACGGTGCACCAAGCTGCCAGAACATGGATTAGCGAATTATTTAAGCAGGCATTGAGGGCAATTGTCAACAACAAATTGTGGTTCACCATTAAAAAGGGTGATTAGAGTAGAGTTGGTTAAGTTTAGTAAGGTCATAATGATAGAGAAAAATAGAATAGAGGAAGACTTGGAAGCTTGGAAGAGTCTAAGGAAGGCAACACAACTGACATGTTTACGGCGAGATTGGTCTGAGACTATTTCATCACGTGAAGTATGAAGGCTGCATTGTTAGAGCTTGGGTGTGGGCTCTAAAGCTCAAAGAGATGAAAGCCATTTTATAGGCCTGAGTGGTAGGGGCACAACATGGAAACAAAGCTACACTTTGGTTTTTGGCAGATCATAATCAGCACATGTTTCTTGATTTCACTCAACTGTTGAAGATCATGGATGGTTTGAATGGTGATGCACAAACATACAACATCCCAAGCATATCTATCCAAGACAACCTCCAGCTCATGTGATACATCATAGAGAGTATGGATAAAGAACTTAGCATAGGGCCCTGATCAATTTAGATCACTCAAAAGATCTCAATTAAAAGTGATGTTTTTTTAGGGAAGATTTTAGGTGTTGACGAGAATTAACTGGCTGGTCTGTTCCAGAGGACTTTCAGGTCGAGCCTATGGATAATTTCCAGGAATCTCTTGCCTGGCTGTGCTACGGAGAAGCTGCCTGTTCGAGATGAGCTCTACAGGCATGGAAATCCAGTCTGCTGTGCCTGCCTTAGATGCACGCAGAGCATTGAAACTGTACTTCATGTACTCATCCAGTGCCCAAGCATTAGACTTTTGGGTTTATGTCAAACACCTAATGTCACTTGTTGGAAGGACAGGTAGTATTTATCTATCTTAGCAAAAGAGATTGTGTGGTGGACCAGATTGAAATGATTGAGAGAAGATACCTTCTGTGGCCAAACTCTCATCAACTTTTTCAAGTTTCACTTGAAAAGGAAAGTGAGGGCGAAGGGGGAAGTGCTGCCTTCCAGCAAATGAGTTGAAAGGTGGGTGAGGATGACAAGGAAGGTGAAAGTGAATGAGTCTGCTCTGAGCAGTGGTCTATAGATTGAGAGAAGAGAGTGAAAAGAAGGCACTTCCTCAAGCGGTCAAGACAACCGAGATTTTGTGGCGTTTCCATGACAAGCCGTTGGAAGTCTCTCCCTTTGGGGAATTTTTTTTTTGTTTCAATATTTCTTCTATTGTTGTTATTTTTACTGCTTACATGCCTTCATGTTACCCTGCATCATATCATATCACACTGCAGTTGCATCGTCCTCTACCTCAATATGTTTATAAAGCTTAGTGGTAAATGAAAAAATTATTATAGTTTTTATCAACCCCAAAAGGATGAAAGGTAGAATAGACCTCGGCGGTATTTGAACTCAGAACATAGCGGCAGACGAAATATCACTAAGCATTTCGCCCAGCCAGTTAACGATTCTGCCAGCTTGCCACCTTTTTAATAATAATAATGTTGTTATCATCGTCGTCGTCGTCATCCCCGCCACCAAAATTGTTGCCCTTGTGGCAAAATTTGAAACTCTTATTATTATCATTATTATTATTAGTAGTAGTAGTAGTAGTAGCAGTAGTAGTAGTAGTAGTAGTAAGGCTACGAGACGGTGGGATCCTTGGAACGCTGGACAAGATGCTTAGTGGTATTTCGTCTGCCGCAACGTTCTGAGTTCAAATTCCGCCGAGATCGACTTTGCCTTTCATCCTTTCGGGGTCGATTAAATAAGTACCAGTTACGCACTGAGGTCGATATAATCGACTTAATCCCTTTGTCTGTCTTCTCTGTGTTTGACCCCTTGTGGGTAGTAAAGAAATAGGTATTTCGTCCGTCTTTACGTTCTGAGTTCAAAATCCCTCTGAGGTCGACTCTGACTTTTATCCATTTGAGGAACTCAAGTGAAATAACTTTTTTTATGTCCGTAACTTCATCTTAGCCACTAAGTTTTTTTAAGATGATAATTACGTATATAACACGTATGTATATGATGCATATATTATACAAAACCACGTTAAATACAAATAACTAACACTGGGAAAGAAAAAAAAAGCTTACAAACTTAATTCGGTTCCTGCTCAAAAATGCAAGTAGGAAACACTACCCAAAACTGGCGACATGACCACCACCGCTAAAAATAGTAGGAAAGGCACAAAGGTTAATGAAATCTTAGATATACGATGACCGAGAGATGGGATATTTACGGCTTCAACGCCTTTCATCATTAGCCTGTTTGATCAAGCTTTGCCTTGGGCTAAACAAGCTCAGCGACAGTTATCTTCATATAATGCTAAATTCCCTCAATGTTACTTGCACTTTCAACCCACTTCATCTTCTTTACTCCCACTCTCGCTTAACACCCTTCCCTTCACTTTCTCTCTTATTCTCTCATACCCCTTCCATTATCTTCTTGTCTCTCTTCATTTCTTTCATTCTCTCGTCTTCTCTCTTTAACTGTTTCTCCCTCTCTGTCTTTCTCCATCTCTCTCTCTCGCCTCCTTTTTTTTTCTCTCTCCGCATTAACATCATCTCTCTCTCCTCCCCTACTTACCACCGAGATCTCACTAGTTATCCCCCCTTGTGTTAATTCTCTCCAGTTGAGAGAATAGAAGAAGCTCAATTCACTTTTAACTTGTCGCCTTAAACCAGACTGGATTTTTTTTTTCGTTGAAATGGAGACATTGCTCATTTGGGGAATATTTGGCTTACTGTTAGGGATTCTACTTTCTATTTTCGCTCTCTTGGTCTACTCCGGTCTCTTCTATAATATCCAGATTACCACAGGGAGACCTCCTATCGGCGAAATTGTTGTTGCGTACAAATTCGCTCGTGGGCCCTACAAAGACGCGGGCCATTTATTCTGCGAAGTGGTACGACTGGCACCTTATAAGAAAACCATTGGCATTTACTATGACGATCCTAAACAAGTAAATAACCATTCTATTTATTCTTCTATTTCATAACGGCACGTTTGGTGCCATTGTTGGTGTTGTTGTTACTGCTGATAAATGACCTTTTCTTATAGTAACCCTCCAGTTTGAATTAAAAATAAAAAAGCAATTATATCGTTATTATGTGCGTGTATATATATATACATATATATATATATATATAAATATATATATATATATATATATATTATATATATATATAAATATATATAAATATATATCAGCCGAAATTTCTAAGATGATCTGGTTCTTGACTGATGACTGAGGGCTTCGAATGTCCCGTCCTGTGGTTCTTGTGTCGTCTCTGTGTGTTTCATGTTCTTGTCCATGTCTGTAATTATTTTTACTGTTTACCTATATATATATATATAGATATATATATATATATATGTGTGTGTGTGTGTGTGTACACATACACGCACAGAAGTTCTTGGTTAACAAGCGGAGTACTTCAATACATAATATTGTGAATTATATTTGTACAATCCAGGCGATTCATTCCCTCATTACTCTAAGTTTCTCCTCCTCGCTCAATGCTGTCTTTCAGACGATAAGTGGGATTCGTTAAAATCACTAACATATATATATATATAGAGAGAGAGAGAGACAGACAGAGAGGTGGGGTTAATCTATACAAGTGTACCCTCCCTACTGATTTTGTTTTCTCAATAACTTAGAAAAATGAATATTTTAAAATTAAATTCTCTACAAGTACTTTTCTCTAGGTTTGGTATACACATATATGTGTGTGTGTGTGTGCGCGCGCGCGCATACATATATATATATATTATACATACATACACAGTCTCGCTATTATACTTTCGTTATGTCATTATAAATCGAAGAGGCTATTGTTTACAAAGAAGGGGTTTCCCTTTTTGCGACATCTGCCTCCCTTCATGTTCCTGCTGTCTTTATTTCGTAACCTGAATCGTTCCCACATCCTTTCCCCCCTCCCTCTATCTATCGTTAATTCTATTCAAATTGTGAAATAATCTTGTTGAATGTATTTTTAGCATCGCACTTGCTGTCAACCAAGAAGTCGGCTGTCAGTTGTACACTTTTGTGAAAACAAAATAGCTTAATTGTCTTAATCGATTTCAAGAGAAAATTCCCATACTGTCTGTCCTATTTTCGCTCTGTCTCCCAAATGAAGCTTGTTATATACATCCGTACATGTATATACAGAGGGTGCGCATACATTCACCCTTACATGTATAGTGTGTGTGTGTGTGTGTGTATGTATAGATATACATATATTTGAAAACTATGTATATTTGCCCACAACGTCTAGCTGAAACCGATAATAGAATTATATATATATATATTCACGCACTTATATAGACAACATATATATATACATATTATTTATACGTGTATGTGTGTGTAGATAAAGGAAAACATGCATACATACGTAAACGAAAGATGAAAACGAAGCCTCTGTTTATTATGAATATTGTGTATGTAAAGCTTATTATATATTTTGGATCACTGAATCGCTTGTATCAATTCCTTCTTATAAATGGGTCCAATGCTCTACAACAACAACAATAATTGTTGTTATCGTCTTCATTCACTGACGTTGTCACTATCCTTGACATTCATATAATTGGCTGGAAGCACAATAAAAAAAATATATAACATTAGACGTAACAGTGATAGGGGTGTGACGTATACACACAAACAAGCATATTAATATTAGACATACACACACACACATATATATATATATATATACATAATATATACATTATATATATAATATATATATATATATATTATATATATATATTATATATAATATATATATATATACACATATATAATATATATATATATACATATGATATATATATATATACATATGATATATATATATATACATATGATATATATATATATACATATATAATATATATATATACATATATAATATTATATATATATATATACATATATATTATATATATATACATATATAATATATATATACATATATAATATATATATATATACATATATATTATATATATATATACATATATAATATATATATATATATATATTCACGTACATATGTTATGTGTGTGGGTGGGTGGGTCTGTGCGTGTGTGTCTATAAGCGCCGTTTCTTTGGAATTGTTCAGCTAAGAATTAATGAAAGAGCATTCTTAAAATATATTTCAGAATTAGAAATTAAAAACCTAGTTATCAATGCCTTAAAACTCTTACTTAAATCCACATTTTATATATATATATTTTTAATTAATAATTCATTTGAGACGAACCGTATATATCGGAGTCTATCATATTACTATTTCCTTTGTACAAGAAAGAAAGAGAGAGAGATAATGAAACAGAATTAATGTGTGTGTGTGTGTAAGTTGCAATAGGAACGGCTGTTGTTCTTAGAGAATGAAATGTCTAACCCAGTTCGGAAAAATGTATTGTTGAAATTCTGCAAATCTTCCCTTTGATTGCTTGTTCCTTTTCAGTGCGAAACCTCATCTCTTTTACTGCATACAAGTTCTTTGATCAACTGTGTATGTGTATGTCATAAATTATTACAATTGCTGTTACTGTGTGAAGATCGTTATTTTATTGATGTGATGAGGACTGGTTTTCACAATCCAAGTTGTTTTACCACTCATTTATTCACTATATATATATATATTATATATATATATATATATATATATATATATATATATATATATATATACACACACACACACGTTTTATTAATTACTTGTTAGTTCGGAGAAGAGGTAAGGACAGTTGCGTCAGTTGCATTTTAAAAATTCTCTTAGATTACACA
Organism: Octopus sinensis; assembly: GCF_006345805.1. Lineage (NCBI taxonomy): Eukaryota > Metazoa > Mollusca > Cephalopoda > Octopoda > Octopodidae > Octopus > Octopus sinensis. The sequence continues at coordinate 56,969,763 of NC_043002.1, read as the reverse complement.
CACATCCTTTACCCGTAATCCTGTTTGGACGAAATGTTTTATTATGATTATGGATTAAATGTTTATTCACTCTTAGGCTTATCGTTGAGTTATTTATTTTAAGTACCCCCACAAAGGTTCTTTGAACTTGTTCCCACCTCACACCCGGAACATACACACACACACACACATTCGTACGCACACACACACACACATTCGTACGCACACAAACACACACTTTCGTACACACACACACACACACATTCGTACGCACACACACACACACATTCGTACGCACACAAACACACACTTTCGTACACACACACACACACAAGTGCAGTGAACTTTGAATGTTTATAGCTATTTTATAGGTTATAGATTATTGGATTGGGAGTTAAGACATGAACGAGGTGGGCGTTTCGTAAGGATGCATTTGATGGAGGGGAGGAGGGCTGGGGCAATATGTTTATGACAAGGTTTGTCCTTTGGTAGTGTGGGGGTTCCGAGAAGAAATTGGATTTTGCGTAATGCCATTAGGTTCAAAAGAGCAAAGGGTATTATTGTAGTAGTAAACAAAACCAGAGAGGTCACAGTTCGATTGTGAAGGGGTCGTTGTAGATAGTCTATAAAACAGACGATTTACAACAGATTTTTTTTGGCTTCCATCATACAGTTTGGTATATTCTAGACGAACCTCAAAGACTCTTCGTCTCATATTTAAGTATTGGTGGATGGAGGGAATTGTGTATGTATGTTTGTATGTAAACATGTGTGTGTCTGTCTATAATGGTTGTTTTGTGATATACATGAGAGAAAAGATGTGTGACTGCATTCATTCTGTGTGGCTATAGACACTTGTATATGTGTGTAGGCAGCGACATGGCTGGGTGGTTAAGAAGCTCATTTTGCAACCGTGTGGTTTCAGGTTCAGTCCCACTGCGCAGTACTTTGCGCATTTTACTGCAGCTCCTGACTAACCAATGTCTCGCGAATGAATTTGGTTGATGAAAACTGTGTGGAAGCCTGTCGAATACATATGTGCGTGTTGATGTTTGTCTACCCCCACCACTTGACAAATGGTGTTGGGTTTGTTTATGTCCCTGTAACTTAGCGGTTCAACGAAAAGAGAATGGTAGAATAAGTACCAAGTTTTAAAAATAAGTCCTGAGATCGATCTGTTCATCTAAACCCTTCAAGATGGTGCCCCACCATGGCCACATCCGAACCACTAAAACAAGTAAATGATAAAGATCCACACCCAAATCTATTATTGAACATTTGTTTTTACACATTTAATACACATATTGAGAGTAACACAATAACTATGAGATAAACGTATTGAACTGAGAAAAGCCTATTGTATACGCATGTGAGTGTGTCTGTATGTGGCGTGGCTTTCCTTCCTTTCCTGAGCGTCTGATAACACAGTACTTGTACCACGTCCTCGTGTTATTGTTTTTCCTTGTTTGTTCTTCTTTGTTTGGATTCACTACATATATATAGGTGCTGGCGTGGCTGTGTGGTAAGAAGTTTGCTTCCCAAGCACATGGTCTAGGTTCAGTCCCACTGCATGGCACCTTGGGCAAGTGTCTTCTACTATAGCCTCAGGTCAACCAAAACCTTGTGAGAGGATTTGGTAGATGGAAATTTAAAGAAGCCTGTGACGTGTGTGTGTGTGTGTTTGTATTTGTCCTCCACCACTGCTTGATAACTAGTGTCGGGTTTTTTTTTACATCCCTGGAACTTGGCAGTTCAGCAAAAGTGACTGACAGAATAAGTACCAGGTTTTTAAAAAAAATAATTCTGGGATCGACTTGTTCGACAAAAATTCTTCAAAGCAGTGTCCCAGCATAGCCACAGTCTAATGACAAGCAAGTAAAACAAAATATATATATATATAGTGAGAGAGAGACTGATGCAGTTATAGAGGCTCACATACAGGACTTCAAGTTTGTGTGAACAATTCTATGATCACTGCACTTCAAATCTTGCAACAGCTGAAGAAATGCTGTGGTCATCTTAATGTTGATGCAGAAACTCTAAGTCCCATATATAAGTCTCTATAACTGTATCATTCAATGAATATAGTCCTCTATTTCGCAATATTGAAGTCTACCTTTTTTGCCTATCTATATATGTATGTGTGTGTGTATGTTTGTGTTTCCTTGTCTTGAAATCACATGGTATTTGTAAATGTCTCTGTCATACAGGCTGTGTTCATTCATCTCCAATATTCTGTGAAGTCATGTTTGACCATGGGCAAGTATTACCTTGCTTGGAAACAGGTATGGGTTGGTGACTGGAAGAGCATCTGGTTATAAAAAAATCTGCCTCAGTAACCTCAGTTCAGCCCATGGTTGCACAGAAAGTGGACATTAAAACAATGATAATGATGATATATCATCATCATCATTTAATGTCTGTTTTCCATGTTTGCATGGATGGACAATTTGACAGGAACTGGTATGCTGGAGAGCTGCACCAGGTTCCAGCTATCTGTTTTGGTATGGTTTCTATAGCTGGATGCCCTTCCTAATGTCAACCACTTTACAGAGTGTATTGAGTGCTATATATCTGGCACCAGTACAGGTGCTGTTTACGTGGTGCCAGCACTGGTGCTTTATGATATTAACAGGATCAGTTTCCCAAGCAGACACAAACATTATAGACTCCATCCTTTCTCTTTATGATTTGTCTGTCAGTGTATTAAAATATTTAGTCTTGGAACAGAATGCTAAAACAATGGCTTTCAAAGAGCCTGAACAAACACAAACAGGTGAAAGAACTGTTGTTCACCTTGAATACCTGGCCATTGATATAAATAGAATAATAAAACCAATGTATGACTGTTAAGATAGAACAACTCAAAGGAATGTGTCTGTATTTGCTCAGCTGATATTCCATTCCAATTGATGTACAACATGCTAAAAGGAATTTTACCGATGTTTGTGGCCTAGTTTACCCAAAGATATCAAGACAAGTCTGAATTTATTGAGAAATTACAAATAATAGAAGCAGGCAGTAAATAGTAAATTTAAAGTCTGTTTATCATTATTCTGTGTTGTGGAAAGTAGATTTTTCTTCAAACATGGAATCTGGGACATTTCTGCCATGTAAATTATCCAAAAGCATTTAACTATAGAATTAATATTTGGAATTTTGGACTTCTCTCTTGAACTCAGCTTTTAATGCACTAATTTTTTTTTCTTGACCATTTAGGGGATGCATCTAATATCCCTGTGTGTCTTTTAGGCCATCAAGTACTGTAATATTGCTTCTACCAATCCTGGGATTTATATCTTGTTATCTTTGGTGTTATAGTTTTGATATTACCCCCTGTGGTGCTGAATCCACGACCCAATTTTAGTCCCCCAGTTGATGCCAGTTCATGTCGGATGTCATTCATGTCACCCTGAAGAAAAAAGCCTGTCACATTTTCTCCTTTCTTCTAAATATATATGGCTTTGTGTCTCAGATCATCATTATTGATAGTTGTAGAGGAATGAACAGTGGAAATGGTAAAGTACAGGAGCAAATATCTTGTAATATTCTGTTACATCCCATGTAAAATAAACATCAGAGATGTTCTGCTCCATACAGAACCTGCAAAAGCTACTCAGTGGGGTTATTGCAAGCTCTTTTGATTTCAATGCCATGTTAAATGCTCTTCCATATTTGTCAGATGGTATCTCAGAGTCACAAGTATTTTGCTCCTTAGCCTGCACACTACACCCGAGTGAGGCAGTGAGGACTGAATTACCCTTCACCTACAGAAGGATTCCATCTGCAGCTTTTTGTCAGACACAGCCACCGTCTGATAGTTTCAGCTGCCATACCTATTTAATTCAAATTCAGTTCAGATCACCTTTGCTTTTTATCATTTGGGTAAAAGATACAGAAATCTTGTACATTCTGGAAAGTTTGGTTACGGAATTCTACTAATACAGAATTTGCAATGTATACTCTTTACTCTTTTGTTTCAGTCATTTGACTACAGCCATGCTGGAGCACTGCCTTTAGTCAAACTAATCGACCCCAGGACTTATTCTATGTAAGCCTTGTACATATTCTATCAGTCACTTTCGCCGAACTGCTAAGTTACAGTAGGGGAGACAACCACAGACACAAATATATATGTATGTATATATATATATATATATATATATATATATACGACAGGCTTCTTTCAGTTTCCGTCTACCAAATCCATTCACAAGGCTTTGGTCAGCCCAAGGCTATAGTAGGAGACACTTGCCCAAGGTGCCATGCAGTGGGACTGAACCTGGAACCATGTAGTTGGGAAGCAAGCTTCTTACCACACAGCCACTCCTGCATTCTGGTCAATAATTTTCGGATACAGGCTGTATAGAAGTAGTTGTATTGTTTTTCTTTTTTGTTTGTTTTTCTGTAAAACACCCCTTATGAACACATATCAGTTTATAACATGGATATCAACAGAAATTGGAAGTGTAGGTTTTTTTTTTTTGTCAGAGAATTCTACATAGATTTCAAGACTACAAACCCTCTATAATGTCAGAGTTTTACTATCAGTTAAAGTGTTGGACTGGGAGCTGTGCTTTTAACTGATAAAATATGTGATGTTGAATCAAGCTTATTGGAGTTTGGTGGAGTGGATTGGCAGAATTGTGAGAGCATCAAACAAAAATTCTTTGCAGCATTTTGTTATTTTGTTCCTGCTCTTTATGTTCTGATTTCAAACCTTGTCAAAGTCAGCTTCTCTTTTCATCTCTCTGGGCTCAATAAAATAAAGCACCAGTCAAATATTGAGTTCAATGTAATAAATGAAAAAGTTGCTGACCTTGTGCCTAAATTGGAAGCACAGAATCGTTAGCATGCCAGACAAACTGCATTGTGGCATTTCTTCTGGCTTTACATTCTGAGTTCAAATTCTGTTGAGGTCGAATTTGCTTTTCATTCTTTCAGGGTCTGTGAAATACGAACCAGTTGAGCACTTGGGTTAGTGTAAACAACAAGCTTGTTTCCCAAGAATTGCAGGCCTTGTGCTTATAGCAGAAAGAATTATTATTATTACTATTATTATTATTATTATGAATGTTATTGTTGTAATTGTTGTTATTATTATTATTAAGGTGGTGAGCTGGCAGAATCATTAACACGCCAGACAAAGTGCTTATTGGCATTTTGTCCGTCCTTAGATTCCGAGTTCAAATTCTGCTGAGGTCATCTTTGCCTTTCATCCTTTCCCCCAAGCTGCCCTTGTGACAAAAATTTGAAAATTTAGTGTTATGGTAATGAGCTGATAGAATCATTAGAACAACAGACAAAATGCTCAGCAGTATTTCTTCTGATTCTTTATGCAGTGAGTTCAAATCCCACCAAGGTCTAGTTTGCCTTTCATCCTTACAAGATCAATAAAATAAAATACCAGTCATGTATTGGGGTTGATATAATCAATGAAATCCCTTGTCCTAAAATTGCTGGCCTTGTGCCAAAATCTGTTTTCCTTGCTGGCATGGGTTGGATGGTTTGACTGGATTCCATGGGATGCTGGGCTGTGCCAGGCTCCAATTGTTTTATTTTGGCATGGTTTCTATAGCTGGATGCCCTCTTAATGCTAACCACTTTGTCGAATGTGCTGATTGGGAGTGTTTTTGACGTGAGGGTAGGGGCTAAAGCAGTGGTCCTCAACTGGGGTCCATATGACCCATTTGGGGCCATATAAGATATTGGAGGGTCCGCACTAGCAAAATAGTAGATTGGGTCCACAAATAGTATTTCATAGGCCATGAAACAAATTTTCCTTTAGATGTATGTATTGTAAGAAACAGCCAGGTTTCATTCTCTAATGTTTTACACTGTTCAGCTTACACAAGTGAATGTTTGAAAAACAAAATAGGAATTTTGAAAGAAGCATCGATAAAATCCGTTTTTAAACATCAGATGGCTATGGGGCTCCACCAGAATAAAATTGGAATCAAAGGGGTCCATAGGTTAAAAAAAAATGGTTGAAAACCCCTGGGCTAAAAGCATGCTAGAAAGTCAAGCACAGATGTCTTGCTATAGAGATGATGCATGATTACCTCAGAGTACCTTTCAATCATTGGGCAGTATACTGTGCTTGAGAAGACCTGTTGAGTCAAGTGAAATCATTGTCGTGGCCGATGCCAGAACCGTGCTGGTGGCACCAAAAAAGTACCATTTGAGCATGGTCGATGCCAGACCCACCGGATTGGCTCCCATGCCGGTGCACGTAAAAAGTACCATTCAAGCATGGTCAATGCCAGTCCCAGCTGACTGGCCCCCATTCTGGTGGTACATAAAAAACACCCACTACACTCTCGGAGTGGTTGACATTAGGAAGAGCATCTAGCTGTAGAAAACTTACCAGATCAGATTGGAGCCTGATGCAGCCTTCTGGCTTGCCAGTCCTCAGTCAAACCATCCAACCCATCCCAGCATGGAAAGCGGATGTTAAACGATGACAATGATGATGATGATGATGAGTAGGAGTAAGTGGAAAGAAGATGGAGATGGTGGAGACGAGGTGCCAGAGTGAAATTTCAAGGTACAAAATGGGGAACAAAAGAAAGGATGTAGACTGCAGGTTGGGAGAGGGTAATTCCATAAATGTGTGAGAGGAGAGTGTTAAAGATGGGTGTAGCGGTAGCATTGAAGGTTAAAGATGGGCAGATAGGTCCTAGATATATTTCTGAAAATAAATAGGATGGTCAGAGCTGGAATATCTTTTGCTCATAAGCCTACTTAACCCTTTCATTACTGTATTTATTTTGAGATGTTCTTTGTTTCTTTCAGTTAATTTAAATATAACAAAGAATTTAGTAAAATAATTTAGTTATTATGAAGCTATTGTTAGGAACATAAATTGTGACTAAGTCTTGGTGGAAGATTTTAATTCAAAACTTATGAAAACAAGACATTTGTACTACAGAGCCAGTTTCAGCTGGGTTGGTAACGAAAGGGTTAATCAGGTTTGGCCCAGGATAAAATAACAACTGCTGTAGAATTCTTCAATTTATTGGTTCTTATTTTTTCAGAATGACATTTTCTCTTTCACTCATATTGTTTCAAATGAATATTTTTACTGTATTAAGCTACTCTAACCAGCCTAGCAGATAACCCTTCAGTTTTTGATGGAATTCATTATCTACTTGTTAAGATAACAAAGTCTGTGTAGTAGAGGCAATGATCATTTCTTGTCAGACCTTATGAAGACAATCTTAAACAGCAAAGCAAAAAAAAAAAATGTAATTGGACATTGATTTATCTAAAATGGGGTCAATGTAAATTACTAACCCCCCCTCCTCTTTATAGCGTTTTGCCTTTCTGAATTCAAATTCTGCCAAAGTTGACTTTGCCTTTTGTCCTTTCAGGGTCGATAAAATAAGTACCAGTCATGTACTGTGATTGATGTAATTGGCTTATCCCCTGCCCTGAACTTGCTAGCAGAATCATTAGCATCCAGGGCAAAATGCTTAGTGGCATTTTGTCCATGTTTATGTTTTGAGTTAAAATTCCGCCAAGGTTGACTTTGCTTTTCATCCTTTCAGGGTTGATAAAATAAGTGCCAGATGAACACTGAAATCGCTGGCCTTGTGCCAAAATCTGAAACCAATATTGTTGTTATTAAGAGAGGGAACTGGCGGAATTGTTAGCACACTGGGCAAATTGTTTAACAGCATTTCAGTTGTCTTTATGATCTGAGTTCAAATTCTGTGGAAGTCAATTTTGCCTTTCATTCTTTCAAGGAGATAAAATAAGTACCAGTTTAATGCTGGGGTTGATGTAATCAACTTTCCCCATCCCAAAATTTCAGGCCTGGTGCTTTTGGTGAAAAAGGATTGTTACCTCTGCCTTAGTGAAGGCAGAGGTATTGTTTTCAGTTGTGTTTGTTTGTTTGTTTGTTTGTCTGTCTGTGGACAAGATATCTCAAGAACTGCTAGATGGATTCAGATGAAACTTTCAGGGATGTTTGGCCTTGTGACTGGCACAAACTGATTAGATTTGGAGATCGATCTGGTACCGGACAAGGATTGTTATATTTGTTATATTTACTTCACTTAATTTTTGAGAGTGGTCAGGTTCATTTTTAGTACTCTCCTTTGTGAGAGCAGTCGAGTTTATTTCAGATATTCTCATTTTAAAAATCATCTCTGGCTAATCATTGAGAGGATGTTGGTGTTGCCTTGGTGGAGGTGTGCACTCTCTGGGTGCTCTTGTTGTTGTTATTAAGGTAGGGAACTGGCGGAATTGATAGCACACGGGACAAATTGTTTATCAGCATTTCAGTTGTCTTTATGATCTGAGTTCAAATTTCACCGCAGTCAGCTTTGTCTCTTATTTTTTCGGGGATAAAATAAGTACCAGTTTAACGCTGGGGTTGATGTAATCAACTTACCCCTCCCCAATATTTCAGGCCTGATGCTTATAGTAGAAAAAGGATTATTATAAATATTTTTATTTGATTCCAAAAGCTACTAAGCTTTTGTTTTAGGAAAAAAACATAAGAATTTATGCAATCTTGATAGTTTTTTTTTTCTTTTCTGTTTTGACATTTTGAGAAATCGGTTCATCATACAGGTGATTGTGAAATCTAATCAGTCACTCACCTTTACAGGCAGGTGAGATATGTTATGAGTAAGTTTCAAAATAATAATAATAATAATAATAGAAATTAATCTATTGTGCCCATTAACTGATAAAAGTTAATTTCTTGATTTCTCTATATTGATTTCTGACAAATGACTCATTTATGGCATACGACATACAACTACTGGATTCCCCCACCCCACCCCCACATCATTTTCAGTATCTTACTGATACATATTTCATTAGCCCACCCTCCACCTCCACTACATGTACACTCAGACACAGGAAAAATAATAGGTTTGACTCTGGGTTAATTAAACACTGAGCCTAGCAAGATGAGACCTCAAATGAGGACATGCAATTTACCAGACATAGCAGCCAGAGGTCAGACAAATCATTGTCTACTATCTTGAAATATGGCAAAGTCATCTTGAGTAATAGAGTCCTAGATACACTTTTGCAGAAAGAAAAAAGTACACTAGTTGCAACTGGAGCATTTTTTCATGGTAGTCGACTGGTCAGTCCTTAGGTGACCTGTGGTTAAACAACTGCTAAATTAAACACTGCAATTCATTGACTTGAGTATTCTATTGTCTCAGCCATATTTCATCTTATTTAATTAATGGAGTGATTTGGATGCCACACCCTAGCAGTTGAGGGGAACCTGTGGAAGAGGTAGACTCAGGAAGACCTGGGATAAGGTGGTAAAGCATGACCTTTGAACATTAGGCCTCACCATGGCAATGACTAGTGACTGGGACCTTTGGAAATATGCTGTGCTTGAGAAGACCCGGCAAGCCAAGTGAGACCATAACCTCGTGGCCTATGCCAGGGGTGTAATCAGCCCATTTATGTGTACCTTTCCTTCATTGGACACTAAACTCTGCTTGTGAAGACCTATTGAGGCAAGTGAAATCGAAATCAAATTCAATGACTAACATCAGCGCTAAGAGCACCATCCGAGCATGATCGTTGCCAGAGCAGCAAACTGGCTTCCATGCCAGTGGCACGTAAAAAGCACTATTCGAGCCAGATCATTACCAGCGTTGCCTTACTGGCACGTGAAAAAACATTCAAGCGAGGTCATTGCCAGTGCCGCTGGACTGGCTCCTGTGCAGGTGGTACATAAAAAACACCATTTGAGCGTAGCTGTTGCCAGTACCACCTGACTGGCCCTCATGCCAATGGCACGTAAAAGCACCCACTACACTCTCGGAGTGGTTGGCGTTAGGAAGGGCATCCAGCTGTAGAAACTCTGCCAGATCAGATTGGAGCCTGGTGCAGCCATCTGGTTCGCCAGTCCTCAGTCAAATCGTCCAACCCATGCTAGCATGGAAAGCGGACGTTAAATAATGATGATGATGAATATGTGTCATCATCATCATTTAATGTCTGTTGTTCATGCTGGCATGGATTGGACAGTTTGACCAGGGCTGGCAAGCTGGAATGCTGCATCAGACTTCAGTCTGATCTGGCAAGGTGTTCTACAACTAGGTGCCCTTCCTAATGCCAACCACTTCAATAGTGTAATGGGTGCCAGTTGTGTGACACCAACATCAGCCATGACTATGATCACTCACCTTGATGGATCTTCTCAAGCACTGCATATTGCCGAAGGTCTTGTTCATTTGTCACTGCCTCCATGTGGCCCAATGCTTGAAAGGTGCTTTTTATGTGCCAGTTACGCAACACTGGCATCAGCCACATTGCCTCCAGGAAGCCCAGTGCTCAAAAGGAGCTTTTTATGTGCCACCGGCAGAGGTGCCATTTACATGACACGAGCATCAGCTACAACTATGATCTCACTTGGCTTGACAGCCTATCATCAAAGGTCTCGCTCACCGGTCATTGCCTCCAGGAGGCCCAACATTCAAAAATCATGCTTCACCCCCTTGCCTCATGTCTTCCTGGGCCTACCTCACCCTCAGGTTCCCTCCTCAGTTAGAAATTGGCACTTCTTTACACAGCTGTCCTCATCCATATGCATTACATAACCATACCAGTGCATTCATCCCTCTTGCACACCACATCTGATGGGCAGGCAACTCTAAACAAACTGGAAAGTTTAACTTCTTTATAAGAAATCAGTTAATATTTACTAATTGAAGGCAGCGAGCTAGCAGAATCCTTGCAGCCCTGGGCAAAATGTGTAGTGGAATTTTGTGTCCTTACATTCTGAGTTCAAATTCTGCCAAGGTGGACTTTGCCTTTCATCCTTTTTGTGTTGATAAAGTAAGTACTAGTTGTGTACTGGGGTCAATGTAATCAACTTACTCCCTCCCCCAAACTTGTTATTTACTAATTGAAGGAGGTGAGCTGGCCGAATCATTATAGTGCTGGGGAAAATGCTTTACAGCTTTTTTTTACATTCTGAGTTCAAACCTTGCTGAGGCTGACTTTGCCTTTCGGGGTTCGATGTAATTGACTTATCCTCTTTCTCAGAAATTGCTGAAGCCAGTATTATTTAGAACCAGAGAACATCGACTGCCAGCCAGGACAAAATATATGGATGGTACGCAAAGCAGTGGTGTAAAATAAACTATGAGCACTAGAGCATTAGATACTGAAAATAAGAGAAAAGAATCACAGCTTTTGAAATGAAAAGCTGTATCATGAGGCCTTGTATTCTATATGCAAAACATCAAACTAAGAAAGTGTTAGTTTGCATAAATGGTGAACCATAAGATATAAGTCAGTTGCCAACAGACAAGAAAATGGTGTGATGTTGATCATGCATCATGGCATTTCATATGTCTAGTAAACCTGATTATACATGGACAAGGTAACCCTTTAGCATTCAAATTACTTTGTCAAATGTAAGGCTTAGTGAAAGCAGAAGTATTGTTTTCAGTCATGTTTGCTTGTTTGTTTGTCCTTGGACAAGATATCTCAAGAACAGCTGGATGGATTTGGAAGAAACTTTCAGGGATGTTTGGCCTCCTGACTGGCACAAACTGATTAGATTTTGGGATCGATCTGGTACCAGACAAGGATTCTGGATTATTTTTCCTGGTTTTTGTACTTAATTTTTGAGAGCGGTCAGGTTCACTTTTATTATTCTCGTTTGTGAGAGCAGTCGAGTTTATTTCAGATATTCTCATTTTAAAAATTCTCTCTGGCTGATCATCGATGTTGCCTTGACAGAGGTTTGCGCTCTCTCAGTGCTCTTGTTCACCTTGTTTTTAATTAATCCCGCATTATCTCAAAGCTTCAAGGTTATGATGATAGGATTGTTTATCTTTACAATAACATTGTAGGGTAGGTGTGAGAGGCCAGATCTGGTCAGTTTGAACATAAAACGGGAGAATATTTGGGCACCAGATATGTCTAGTCTAAATGCTTAAGGATTAATAATGAGGTATAAGGGAAAGTTACTAGTGAGGTTGTTGGATGTCATGAACAAAATACCCCTTCCTTAGTCATTGAGGTATAGAAAGGTTAGCAATGGGGTGGTTGGACAATGTTAAAGAAGGATAGGGAGAAAGTTAGTGGACAACATGTGGTTGGTTGATGACCAGGAAACATGGATGGAGAAGGTTACAGCTTTTGCTGTGCACTTTTGGCTAAGAATTTTTATCAGTTGATGAAAAGGGCAATAGAGAGTACTTATCTCACATTTAATCCTTTATCTTATTTCTGTTGCAGTGCAATACATTTTGTTTAATTGATTTTGTATATAATGAAAAATTTAGTAAAAATAATTTTATCATTATTAAGCCGGGGTTTGGAGCAAAAATTAGTATGAAATTTTAAGGTTTCAATTTAGCTCCCTTTAAAATTAGGAAGTTTCTATCATAAATCAAGGATGGTCCCAGACACACTCTTTTGTTACTATATTTCTGGAAGAAACACCCTGTCTTGTTTCAATTAATTTTGAAAATAGTGAAGACTTTTGTAAAATAGCTGCCATTGTTAAGCTGATATTTAGAACTTGGGAAATTTTGATGGAAAGTTTTAATTTAGACCAATTTAAAACAGGAAGGTTGTATCATAGAACCAAGAAGAATGACCCTAGGCTGGTTGGTATGAAAAGGTTTAACCAACAATTGGAACTACGTCACCTCTGGTTGCCAGGAGCTGACTGCTGTCTCTTCCGCATTCATTACCTAATTGCTAATTAACAGTTGGTTTTGACTTTCAAAGTAGTATAAAATTTCATCTCTCTCTCTCCTTCTCTTTCTTTCTCCCTTTTCTTTCTCTCTTTCTCTTGCCCTTCTTCCCCCCCCCTCCCCCAATTGAAACAGGATATTTTCAAGATCACTAGTCCAGCTCTTAGCAACCTTACATTGATTTGCAACTGGGCTGCAAAGCTTCTGTTAGTCAGGCTTTCTTCATATTTGCACTATGTCCATCTGTATGGGAAATCCTAACAATCATTTTACACAAATCTCATGATTTGTTTTTTAATAACTGTTCTACATAAATTGTTATAAAAATACCACTCACATATGCATGCCATCATCATTTTAACATCCAGTCTCCCATGCTCACATAGATTGGATGGAATTAGTTGAGGCATAGTTTTTCCTATGGCCAGATACCGTTCTTGTCACCAACCTCCATCTGTTTCCAAATGAAATAATATTCCCCCATCGCTGGTCATATTTTCATGGAAGATTTGAAGCAAAGGACACTGCCTGCATGACAGTGGCACTCATTTACAACAATCATGCAAAGTTGAAGCCAAGACACAGTAACACACACACACACACACACACACACACACACCACACACACACACACAAGGTTTCAGTTTCCATCTGCCAAATCAACTCACCAGGCTTTGGCCAGCCTGGAGATATAATAGAAGAAACTTGCCCAAGGTGTCACAGAATGGAACTAAACCCAAAACTGTAGTTGGGAAACCAACATCTTACCACACAGCCATACCTATACCTATATGATAATTATTATTTAACTTTTCTCACATTTCCTGTTGCTTATTACAAGATGATGAAATTAATATTAATTATCAAAAGAAAAATATTTATTACCTTAAAATCAAATCAAACAAAACAAATTTCTCATTTGTATATCTGCGATAGATATATTATTCCCACTTATTGTTACCACCCCCCAATGTCCATCAAAGGCATACCCCGACACATCTCCACTACCATCTCTCTCTCTCTCTCTCTTTCTCTTTCTCTTGTAAAAAGCACCAGTTCTGGCACCACATAAAAAACACTGGTTCTGGTGTCACATAAAAAAACACTGGTTCTGGTGTCATGTAAAAAGCACTGGAGCTGGTGTCACCCAGTACACTCTGTAAAATAGTTAGCATTAGGAAGGGTATCCAGCCATAAAAACAGTGCTGAAACAGACAATGGAACCTGGTGCAGTTCACAGCCTTGCTCACTCTTGTCAAACCATCTAACCCATCCCAGCATGGAAAGCAGATGTTAAAATGATAATGATGATGTTATTATTTTTCTAAATTTTATCAACATAATTGCAATCTAGTCCATCAAAAACCTACCTCTGAAAAGTTAACTCTTCCCATAACAACTCAGCTGTTTATTCCTTCTCCTTCTTGTCCTCTGTCTCTATGGATCTTTGTCTCTCACTCTGTGTATGGTCATGTGTAGTCCCTTTACTCATTGCCTGCCACCAAGCTTAGCATGTGCACTCATCGTGCATCTCTTGTGTTAACTCTTTTTGAATTTCTTTTATAGCTGCCCCCTCTCTATATATATCCCTCCCCTATCGCGGACTTTTCTGGCTAATATATGTAAATTTATATTGCAGACTCCTCAGTATATCCAGGTTTCTGTGGCCAATAGGTGTTTATATCTTTTTAGATTTTTAACTATTTCTGTAGGCAGTTTTGGAACATAATACCTGTGGTAGTTAAAGGATTACTGTATATGCTGTAAAGTGTGACTAGAGAAATTAACCAACCAACAAACAATTATATTGGCTGTTATATATATGTGTGTATGTGTTTGAGTTCATGTTTCCCCTCATCTTCACATATGTTCACTGATTGTAAACCATAACTTCACTGTTGATGGAAACAATGACATTTGCTGACAGTCTGTTGTGAAAGTACACTGGGGCTTTTTCACGTCTTGCGAGATCTTTGTAAGTAAAAGGTCTGTTCAAAGCAGAGTTATATATTTCCAGTTCTCCACACAACCACATCCATGATTTTTGTTGTCCAGTAGACTGGGAGATGATTACCTTGCTTGGAAACAGGTGGAATTGCTGTCAGGAAGGACATCTGGCTGTAGAAAACACTGACTCAACTTACTCCATGCAAACATAGAAAAGTAGACATCAAAATAAGTGAAACAACTGTGTGTGAGTGTGTAGGTACATGAAGGCACATGGCTTAGTGGTTAGGGTATTTGGCTCACAATTGTAAGATTGTGAGTTCAATTTCCAGTGGTGCATTGTGCAAGACATTTTATTTCCAGTGGTGCATTGAGCAAGACACTTTATTTCACATTGCTCCAAGCCACTCAGCTGGCAAAAGTAAGTTGTATCTGTAATTCAAAGGGCCAGTCTTGTCACATTCTGTGTCATGCTGAATCTCTCAGAGAACTACATTAAGAGTTTGTGTGTCTGTGGAGTACTCAGCCACTTGCATGTTAATTTCATGAACAGGCTGTTTAATCGATTGGCTCAACTGGAACTCTTGTCTCATAACCAGCAGAGTACTGGTTTATAGGTACAGACATGGTTGTGTGCTTAAGAAGCTCCCTTTGCAACCATGTGGCTTTGGGTTCAGTCCCACTGTGTAGTGCTTTCGGCAAGTGTCTTTTACTATAGTTCTGGGCCCACCAATGCCCTGTGAGTGAATTTAGGAAATGAAAACTGTATGGAACCCCATTATATGTGTATTCTTTTATTCTTTTACTTGTTTCAATAATTTGACTGCGGCCATATTGGAGCACCACCTTTAGTTGAAGAAATTGACCCCAGGACTTATTCTTTATAAGCTTAGTACTTATTCTATCAGTTCCTTTTGCTGAACTGCTAAGTTACAGGGACATAAACACACCAACATTGGTTGTCAAGCAATGGTGGGGGAGACAAATACAGATACACAAACATATACATGTGTGTGTGTGTGTGTGTGTGTGTGTGTATATATATATATATATATATATATATATACAAGCTTCTTTCAGTTTCCATCTACCAAATCCACTCACAAAACTTTGGTCGGCTCAAGGCTATAGTGGAAGACACCCGATGTGCCAGTCTGGAACTGAACCTGGAACCATGTGGTTGGAAAGTAAGCTTCTTACCACACACCCATGCCTGCACCTGTGTGTGTCTTTGTGTTTGTCTCCTATCACCACTTGACGGTTGGTGTTTGTTTATGTCCTTATAATGTAGCTTCAGCAAAGGATACCAATAGAATAAGTACCAGTCAATTTCTTTGACAAAATCATTCAAGACAGTGCTCCAGCATGGCCACAGCCATGTGGCTGAAACAAGTAAAAGGTAAAAAAGATATGCAGCTGGATATCCTTGCCTCTGTCCGTCCCCTCCCCCCCTCCTTGCCACCTCTTCCACAAATAGTGTAAATGTATAATTTTTCAGGCTGGAATTTTCTGGTTCTTTCTGAAAACTACACTTAAAGAAGATTAAATTAAAAAGCATCCATAAGTCAGTGATGATGATGATGATAGTTTGCTTGAAGACTTCCATAGGAGTGTTCCATTTTCAGGCATATTACAACCATCTCCTTTCTAAATTTTATCTCCTTAAACTCTATATAGAACACATTCTCACTGATGGACCAATGAAAACTCTACTGCACACACACACACACATACACACACACACACACCACCACCACCACCCAAAAAAATTACTATTTATTATCATTACGTTTTTGTTTTTGGTTGTTTTTTTTCGCACAGTGACTCACTATTTCCTCTGTTAAAAATGTCTATTTATAAGAGAGGCCTATCACTCCATTCCTCTTCATGCTCACACAACTCTGTATTGAAGACGCCAGCTTTTGTTGTGTTCAACGAAGAAAAAAAAAACCCAGTTCTTTATCTGTCTTGAAATGCAGAGTTAGGATAAACTATAATGATTAAGATAAACGAAACAAAAACATTTGATGAATTTGTAACGTAACTCTACCTGGGAAAACAAGACGACTGCAATGTAAGCAGCAATTGAGTTTGTTGAACATACTTCTAGCCTTATGCGTGTACATGTATGCATGTATGTGTGTGTATGTGTTTTATTTCTAGAATTGGCAGTATGTCTATTACTTGAAAACTATTGCCTATAACAATCATTGAGTTGCATCTTCAGTTCCATCCGTTATTCTTCCTAGCTTGTTGACTGTATACCACCTCCCCCTAAACCCACATGAAGCACAATAATTGTTCTTCTTCCTACTGCCGGCACCTGACTATCAGAGACCTTGTAAAACCTTCAAGGTCATTGGAGCAGATAAAAGGCTGACATTGGCCTTGGTTGTATGATATTGCTGAAACAGGAGTAGACCAGCATCTTCCAATCCACCGCTGCTAATACAGAGGTGGCCCAGTAGTTTTATAGAAAATAAAGATGATTTGGTAGTTTTTATAGTTCAAGAAAGAGCTACTGATATTCCTGTAGCTGCTAGACTATATCATTATCATCATTCACCATCCATATTCTTTGCTGGTATGGGTTGGATGGTTTGACCAAGGTACAATGGGCCCAAGCACTGTATTATGAGCCACTGTCTGCTTTGGCATGGTTTCTATGCCCTTCCTAATGCCAACCACTTCATGCTCATACTGGGTGTGCTTTTTTCATGGCACCTTTACTATTGTTGAGGTCACGATACAGCTTGCAAGACTATGAACCCCAAAGGGGGCAGTTTTATCCTTGAAGATGGGGAGTAAAAGTAAGAGAAAAGGAGCTGGAACAACAGGCTTTTTGCTGTTGAGTATTTTAGAAGAGAAGATGAGAGTGGTTGCGGTGGAGCTGGAATACAATGAAAATGGTGGTGATTAGGAGAAGTGAGCAGGGACAGAGAGATCAAGAGTGTGGTGGGAGGGAGGAGGGAGTAGGAGATGACTGACTGCAGAAAAGAAGGACTATAGAGAGAAAGCTGACATGTTGGGTAAGTTGAAGGAGAAGATGGGAAAGAGAGAGGCAGGCATAGTGCATGAGGTGGGACAACATGTGGTGTGGTGGCAGACAGAAGAGGAGATAGTGACATGGTGGAAGGAGGGGGGTCAATGAAAGTGTTGCAGGTAGGGAACAGTATGAATGGATGATGGATGGATAACAAGTGAACTGGTTCTGGGTAGTAAGAAAATTAAGTGGTATGAAGGAAGAGCTATAGTTAAGGTGTTTGGTGGTGGGATGTCTTGAAGAGAAAAGAAAATAGGTGAAGGATCTTGATAAAATATAATTAAAATGCCCTCTAAGAGCTAAATGGTAGGATTTAAAGGTTAACACTTCAAAACAATAAAATATACACCATTTCCATTCTGCTACGCCTCTGTTACATCACTACTTTGTTGGCAGTTATCTGTAGTGTTACATATGATGAGAGAGAAATTTCTTCATGGATAGGATACAGCTCCAGCACAGATATTTCTTCTATGAAATTAAAGTTAGCATTTCAATTGAAGGACATACATATCAGCTCTACCCTGTTGTCCTCCTCTGTTGATAAGGTTGAATCACATTTCTTTGTGATGCCTTATCAAAGCTAACATACCCAGATGATCCTTCACATATTTTCAACAGATAAACCAACTGTAACAATATTCTACCCAGAACACTATGAAATTCATGCCGCATATTTGAACTCGCAACCTATGAGCAGATAATACCATACCTTATCCACTTGACCGTATCACCACCTTTATTTGAGTGATGAGGTCATAAATGTATGACAAAAAGACTTTGACACTTGATGATGATAATAATAATAAACCTGGTTTTACGTTATAGCGAGTTTCACTAGATGGTGGTGGTGGTGGTGGAAATATGACCATGATATGAACGCTTGTTTTTTGACCCCATAAAGATAACATCATCACATCTCTTTCCCATACTTGTGTGGGTTGCATGGAATTTATTGAGACAGATCTTTTGATGGTCAGATGCCTTTCTTGTCATCAATCCCTGTTACTATGTATATATAGCCATCTATCTATTGCCAATGAGCTAAAAATGAATCTTAACACAGTGTCTCACACTGCTAGAAATATCAGTCAAATCTCCTTCAAATCATCATTCATCATCGTTTAACATCCGCTTTCCATGCTAGCATGGGTTGGACGATTTGACTGAGGACTGGTGAACCAGATGGCTGCACCAGGCTCCAATCTTCATCTGGCAGAGTTTCTACAGTTGAATGCTCTTCCTAACACCAACCACTCCAAGAGTGTAGTGGGTGCTTTTACGTGCCACTGGCACGAGGGCCAGTCAGGTGGTATTGGCAACAGCCACACTCAAATGGTGTATTTTATGTACCACCTGCACAGGAGCCAGTCCAGCAGCACTGGCAACAACCTTGCTCGAATGTTTTTTCATGTGCCAGTAAGGCAGCGCTGGTAACGATCACGCTCAAATGGTGCTTTTTATATGCCACTGGCATGGAAGCCAGTTAGCTGCTCTGGCAACGATCACGTTCGGATGATGCTCTTATCGCTCCACTAACCTTCTAGCATATTAAAATAAAGAACAATTGCACAAAGTAGTTCTGAGAAAAGAAAAAAAAGACGAGAAGGTCATGGCTGGAACATCTCTGATTGCAGATCAGCCAGATCAGAGCTAGGGTGAGGTTAAACAACATCTAGAATTATCAATAGTTTCTGTCTCATTAACAACCAAGGATCTGTTGAGCTTCTGTTTGGTAGAATTTGCAGGTGATACTTGACACGGATCACGATGTGAACATTCCTAAAACCAGGCAGAGATCCAGAAAATACAAAGAACTCGTCTTGTCTGTGCTTTCTGCTATGCCACTCATGTAAACTGTTTGAGTGTTTAATCTTTAACAAGCCCCCTCCCCCCTGCTGTTGAACCAGACATTCCTCAACAGACTCAATTCCAACCTGACCAACCACACAACAAATCAACTTCTGAATCTCACTTGGTTTATTAAGGATGGACTTTAAAAAGAACTGATAAGAGGA
Organism: Octopus sinensis; assembly: GCF_006345805.1. NCBI lineage: Eukaryota > Metazoa > Mollusca > Cephalopoda > Octopoda > Octopodidae > Octopus > Octopus sinensis. The sequence goes on along the minus strand of NC_043002.1, from coordinate 56,950,078 downwards.
ACCAGCTTCATTGATCTATCAGCTGCTTATGACACTGTGACCTCTACTCTTGAAAAAGATTTGGGAATTGACAAAAGACCTGGCCCTTGCTGACTCTCATTGAAGCCTCCTGTTGTCTTGAACAAGCAAAGTCACTGGTGACAACAGAACGGCTTACCCAAAGGAAGAGTGCTAGTTCCACTACTGTATAACATCTACACTGATGACCAGCCAATGGACCAGAAAACTCAGTGGGTCATCTACATTCAGTGACTTCCCAAGAAAGTACATCTGAAGCAGTAGAAACAAACTTCCATCTCAGCGCTTGATTAATTACTCTTGGCAGAAATGGTAAAGCACCAAACTAAATATCTTACAAATCTTAGGTCTGTCTCTACATCTTGACTTTCATTGATGTGACTGTCATGAGTCTTAGACCTTTACCCTCCAAGGACAACAAATGATGATTTAAAACTTTTTAATATATTAGAGAGGGGTGTAATCATCCTAGGGGGTAGTTGCCGTTGGGGAGAATTATCCTATGGGGTGGGGAGTAACTGTCGTTGTGGGGTAATTATCCGCAGGGGGTAATTGTCCTGATATGGACTATCATTGCTCTAAGACAAAAATCAATAACACTCACATACTAAGGATCAATAGGATCAATAAACTATATCTCCTCTTACAAATGTGGACTCTGTAACATACCATCAGAAATTACTTTATTGATGTGTGTCAGAATAATTGTGTTTCTTTTGTTGGCAGAGGGTTAGTTTAATTTAAACAGAAATTACTTCGTCATCATCATCTTCATTGTTTTTACATCAACTTTTCCATGGTGTCATGGGTTGGACAAGACATGTTAAGGTAGCATTCTATGGCTAGATGCCATGCACAGCAGCCATTGAAACCAAGGATTTGTGTGCTGGAGCATTGTTCTGATAAAACAAAACCCCTTTTCTCATTTTTCTTGGGTGTTTGGCTCTTGATAGCCTTTTGTAACTGCCTCAGCATGATGGCATAGTACTTTGCATTAATGGTGGGGCCTTTTTGATAAAGCTGGAACATCATCTCTTAATGTAGCAACCTTGTCAACATGAATGTTCTTAGGGGCTAAACCCTTTTTTCCTGCAGGTACTAGACATCATCACGATGTCAAATTTTGTCCCTTTTCAAGAGAAGTCACTACCAGTTACATTTGAAATCTTCTTTGAACAATCAGGTGTCTGTTTATCTGGAAAGAAACAATGCAGCTATTACTAAGAAGGGTTAAAATTAATGCATGCAAGATTTCACAGCTCTCGACTCGCTCCTTCATAATCAGCCTATGAACTTTTCAGCCCACCCTCATGTATATCACCTTGATCGACCAACTGGTTACAACATGCTGTCCATTACTCTGTGGCTTGTGCCTTCCTCATCTACATAGTTCTAAACACTTGTCATATTTTGTCAACCCAGTTTTGGAAGCCTCTTCCACTCATGTTGGTGAACCAAGCAACATGTTCAGTTCATCTGATCTTCTGTGATGATGTCTCTCATGCCAGATTTCTCTGATTGCTTCATTCCAGATGTGCTCTTTCAGAAACACTCCCAGCATCCATCTTTCCATGGCTCTTTGAGCAGTTACCAACCTCTTTCTCTTCTCACTTTGTCATGGCCCAGCTTTTGCTTCTGTACAAAATTGCAAGTAAAACCGTGACATTGAAGATGCATCTTCACACAATGAGGCTTCTTTTAGTTTCCATCAACCAGATCCACTCACAAGACTTTGATTGGCTTGGGACTGTAGCAGATGACACCCATGTTGCCACACAGTGGGTCTGAACCCAGAGTCATGTGGTTGGAAAGCAAGCTTCTTACCACACAGCCATGCCTGCACCTAGAGACCACATCTGTGTCTTTAATATATGAAAACAATTTCAAATTAGACTGAGAGATTACTAAATACTTTTTAGCAAAGTGCATTTTTATTAAACTTTTACAAGGAAAGCAATAGTGGAGGGATATACTCAGACACACACATACACATATCTGTATATATAATGGGCTTCTTTCAGTTTCCGTCTACCAAATCCACTCACAAGGCTTGGTCAGCCCAAGTTTATAGTAGAAGACACATGCCCAAGGTGCCATGCAGTGCAACTGGCATGAGTGCGTGTATGTATGTATATATAGAGATGCAGTTGTGACTGTGTGATAAGTAGCTTGCTTCCCAACCACATGTGCCGTTGGCATGTGAAAAACAACATTCGAGCATGGTCATTGCCAGTGCCACTGGACTGGCTCCCATGCAGGTAGCACGTTAAAAACACCTTTTGAGAATGGTTGTTGCCAGAACCACCTGACTGGCCCTCATGCCAGTAGTACATAAAAGCACCCACTACACTCTCAGAGTGGTTGGCATTAGGAACTGAAGAAACTTTGCTAGATTAGATTGAGCCTGGTGCAGCCTTCTGGCTCACCAGTCCTCAGTCAAACTGTCCAACCTATACCAGCATGGAAAGCGGACATTAAACGATGATGATGATGACACACACACATATATATATTTACACTAGCTGAATAGCCTGTCGTTGCCAGGCAAGTTTTACAATATAACGTCTTATATAAATTTTTATTTATTCCATGTCAGAGCATGCCTTCCCTGACAGATAGGCCTCTTAATCAGGACAGATTTGTGCAATTTTCCACAAAAAAACTTCATTGAGGATTTTTCTCTTTTTCAAATTATTTACATGTCTATTTGATTGTTTCACATGACTTTATTCATTAAAACTTCAGAAGTTCTTACAACTTTGGTTGTCGTTATACTTTGCTTTCGTTTGTTTGATAAAAAATTCCTCCTCCTAATGATTTCTGCTTTCATTTCGTGATAGACAGCTGTCATGCAGAAAATGCCAGCTTCCAAATCCTGTTTTTTGATTAGGTGAAATTGATTAAACTTTAAACCTCAGTAACATTTTTCTGCAACTTTCCTGGAAAAAAAATAACAAAATCAGATTTAATGTGGAAAATTATTTCAATATACCAAATTTGGAAGTTTTGATGTAATTTTAAAATCTCACAATATGTGCCAGCAACAGGGAAGACCTTACAAAAGTAGACACAGACAATTATAGCACATGACACACACACACACACACACATTTACAAGTGTACACAGGTAATAACAAGTTTAAAATAGTGTATAGTAGACATTGTATGTATGTGTGTTTCTTCGTGAGAGACAGCAGAAAAGCCACCTACCCCATCTCTCCTTAAAGCTATGTATTCCTCACCTCCCTCTTACTGTGTGTGTGTTGTATCTATGTATTTTTGAAAGTAAGTATGCAGTGTGGCGTGTATATGACAACTGTAGTAATGTTAACATCCCATTGCCACCGCTGTTCTTGCCTTCACTGATGTTACCCTCACTCTGTTACTACCTTTCCCTCAGACTAATACTTTTTGCAACCTTCTCATTTTATCATATAATTCATCCAACACCCCTGGGGGCACACTATAGATTTTTATTGAAATCCAATTAGCCTATCATTGAACTGGATGTTAGTATAACATGTATGCAAAGTTTTGTGAATATTGGTTTGGTGGTTTAGACAACAAGATGGTAACAGACAGAAATTGCCATACACACATACACACACACACACACACAGTGGTCTTCTTTCAGTTTCTGTCTACTAAATTCATTTACAAGGCTTTGATCAGCCTGGGGCTATAACAAAAGACACTTGACCAAAATATATCGCAGTGAGACTGAACCCAGGATCATGTGGTTGGGAAGTTTCCTTCTTACCACACAGCCATGCCTTTGATCAGGTTGCACATATGAACATGAAGCATGGTCATTGTTCAGACAGGTATGTCATATCTGGAGATGCGTCTGCTTCTAGTTGTTTAGTTGACTTCTGCACACAGCATACATCTGCTAGGTCCGGGTTAACTTAAGTCAACACCACCACAAGCTGAAACACACACACACATACAATTTGTAAGATTGACACTAATGTAATGGAATGAGAACATAGTTTGCTTCCATAATACAACTATCTCATTCTCTGCCCTGCCACCTCTCTCTTTCTCTCTCTCTCTCTCTCTATCTATCTATCTATCTATCTATCCATCTCTCTATCCCTCTTTCTATCTCAATCTATCTCCCCCTCCCTTCTCTTGTAACAGTCAGGTATTTTTTCCTCATATTTTACATAAAAACAGATGCTACAAAATGAAATCTCTTCACTTCAACAGTTTCTTTATTATTAATATTATTATTATCATTATTATTATTATTATATTTTTTCCTCCTGTTATTTGTTTATCATGTATTTTACTTTGTTTTGTTTTTTTTGTTTTTTTGCTTTTCCCGCTTTTTGTCTTGTTTTAGTGTCTTTGTTTTTATTGTCTGCAGTCTGATCTGTAATACAGCGAGCTCTGACCTAATTTTTAGATGTGCATTTTGTCTTTATTTAATCAGATATCAGTATACACACACACACACACACACACACACACATATGCAAGTACATGTGTGTGTATGTGTATCTTAGCAAAGTTGCCTAATTCATATTTTTATCTCACTCTTGGAAAATAAAATTCTTATTTTCTTTAATCAGATACAATCTTCTGTGGAGTAGGGGGAGTGAAGGAGGGGGTGTCATCACCATCATCATCATCATCATCTTCATTGGTTGTTTCTGTTCTTCTTATTCCAGTCTGGCACTAAATGTCGCTGCAGAGAAGCGAAATGTCTGAGAGTCTGTGTAGATACAGTAGTGGAACTGCTGCCTCCTAAGACTCCAGCTCTGATCAACTGCAGGCATTTAAAAAAAAAAAAAATTCCTCTGAGCTTCAGTTGGACCATGCAACCAGAAATTAGCGCTGCATCATCTAGGAATGTTGACTTCACATCAGTGCTATTCAACTGTGCCTCCCAGAGATGCATGTGGGTCCCAAGCATCCTTCCAGCAGCCCTTGACCAGCTTCCCATTCTAAAAATAATATTGGTTTCAAATTTTGGCACAAGGCCAGCAATTTTGGGGGAGGAACTAAGTTGGTTAAATCAACCCTAGTGTTCAACTGGTACTCGTTTAGTCAACCCTGAAGGGAGGAAAGGCAAAGTTGACTTCAGTGGGATTTGAACTCAGAACATAAAGATGGATGAAATGCTGCTAAGCATTTTGCCTGGAATGCTAACAATTCTGCCAGTCCCCTCCCCCCACTTTATTCCCTCTTTAAATATAATAATTTTTTCTTTAATTAACGTTTTTTTTTTGGTTCAGCTCCCTAAAAGAACCCAGTTTTTGGATTTGGCCTGGATATTAAAGAGCTTGAGGATCACTGCTTTAGATAGACTGACATCCTATTCAGGGGAGGGCTTTTTGTTCATCTGTTAAACTCTACCCCATGAAGAATCCAACAAAATTCTTGCTTAACTAACCTCATCATCATCATCATTTAACATCTATGTTCCATGCTAACATGGGTTGGACAGTTTAATGGACCTAAGGGCTGTAGCATGCTCCGGTGTCTGCTTTCACATGGTCTCTATGGCTGGATGCTTTTTTTTGTTTCATGTCACCTGCATTATTGAGGTCATCATATATGTAGTCATTATCATCATCACCACCACACCAACCTGAAGACAATCCAAACACAGACAGGTGTTGTAATGAATACACACACACTCACACACGTATATATATATATATAGGTGCAGGTGTCGGTGAGTGGTAAGAAGTTTGCTTCCTAGCAACATGGTTCCAGGTTCAGTTCCATTACATGGCACTTTGGGCATCTTCTACAATAGCCTTGGGCCAACCAAAGCCTTGTCAGTGCATTTGCTTGATGTAAATTGAAAGAAGTCCAGTGTGTGTGTGTGTGTGTGTGTGTGTGTATGTCTATGTTTGTCCCCACACTGCTTGACAACTGGTGTTGGTGTGTTATGGTCCTTATAACATAGTGGTTTGGCAAATGAGATTGATAAAATAAGTATCAGGCTTAAAATGAAAATAAATCGTGGGGTTGATCCATTCAACTAAAACTTCTTAAAGGTGGTGCTCCAGCATGGCTGCAGTCTAATAACTGAAACAAAACACGAAAGAATATATATACATATATATATATACGAAGGTGAGTCAAAAAGTAATGCCATTTTGTTTAGGACAGGTATAATTACCAACACAGGAACATGTATCATATATCAAAATGAAGCTGGTCCTCTGTGGATCACATCCCTACTTCTCAACATAGTCACCGTTTCTCTCAATAGCAATGTTCCACCTTCGAATGAGGACCAGCTTCATTTTGATGTTTGATACATGTTCCTGTGTTGGTAATTATACCTGTCCTAAACAAAATGGCATTACTTTTTGATTCACCCTCTTCTTCTTGTCTTGAGACAGCATTCACCCAGGGTGGGCTGAGCTGGTTTCATTCATCCTCAATGTTGCATCTCTTACAAACGCTGACCAGGCCTGGCGATTTGAGGCTAACAACTGCGTGATCTCCAACCACTCCTTATTCCAGCGGCGAACGCCATAGATATGGGGGCCTAGGTTGGGTTCCAGATCAGCCTTGACTGTCATCAGCCAGGTTTTTCATTGTCCACCACATCACTTTTGCCAACCCTGAAGGGAAGCTGGGGCAATTGCTTCGTAGATGAATTCTCCTGGTTGACGACGGTGGGCATGACCCAGCCAATGCAGACGTCTCGTTAGGATGACTTGTCGGTGGGAGGTGATTTTGCACTGGTGCCGCACCAAATTGTTGGAGACAAAGTATGCCATCAGACACGAAGGATGCAGCATAGACAGAGGTGATCAAAGGATTCTAGTCGCTTAATATCTTCTACCCTCATCGGCCATGACTCGCTGCCATGAAGGAGAATCGTTCGCACTAGTGCTTGGTAGATCCGTACTTTGGTGGTAGTTGGATCTCAGATCTTGACTAGAGTCGTGCATTGAGTTGGTTAAAGGCTTGGCAAGCGAGATCGATTCATGTTTTAATGTTAGCCACACCTTAACCTGTAGCTATAATGATGGCGCCAAGGTATTTGAAACTCTCAACCTCTTCAAGAATATCACCATTGTGGACAATGGGTGTTTTTTTTTTTTGATTCACCCTTGTATTAATATGTCTTTCTTTTTTTTTTCAATGTTTACAAAGAAATATTCCTGCAAGACAAAAAGCTCCATCTCTTTATTTAGACAACTCTAAATTCACTAAATTTTAGGAAGGCCTTGCTTTGTTCCCCGCCTGGTTTACAGACTAAATCTTTAAAAATGCATATATGATGGTTCCTTTCTCTGCCTGAATTCCCCAACTTACCCTCACTATTATTTAAACTTTTAATAACATAACTAAGTCCACCAAGGATTACAAATACAAATGTGAATTAATAATTAGCAGAGAAATGTTTTTGAAGCAGTGATCATTAAATGTAGAATGATATATTGATGTCCATTATAAAGGCAGCCCTCCACAACAATATATTATTTTGGGTCTTCCGTCTCAGACATTTTGTGGTGGTATTTGGCTAGCATTTGGATTGGAAAGTTTCTCCACTATTTCTTTTCTTTGTAATTTTTTTCCATTTTTGCTTTATATTTTTAAAAAGTGACTTTAAAGATTTTTATATCACAATCTGTAACCAAATGCATTATTTAAAAAAGTTTCCAATGGACTGGTCATTGGTTTACACCATTACTTGTGTTGATTGTGACAAGGAAGTGTTTAACAATTGCAGAACAAATATATCAAGGGACTTCATTACTAAAGTACCAGTTTTCCACTTTTATTCTCAATCTTTCCTTTCGTCTTTCCTTCAGCCCTCAACTCCTCATGGAGTTGTGAGGGCACCATTTTAACTTGTCGTGTGTCTTGTTGGCATCCAGCCCTCTCAAGATCTGACCACTGCTGTTTCTTTCCACAGAAAAAGAAAGAGAGGACAGGTGTCTTGAAATAAGTTGGAGACATAAAATGTTTAAAATTGAAATAATTACAGATGTACATATCATCATGATTCTCATTTCTGTTGCTAAGTTACCAATAATTTATATTGATCTCTAATTGTGGAGAGAACATGTGAAAGGGGTAGGCCCAGGAAGACATGGGACAAAGTAGTGAGAAAGGATCTTAAGATGATAGGTCTCACTGAGGAGATAACAAGGGCCCACAACTTCTGGTAATTTGCTGTGCTTGAGGAGACATTTCAAGCGAGGTAAAATTGAGGCTATCTATACATACAGACCCCTCTGTGAGCTGAGAGATCCCTGTCCTGCAGACTCATAAGTGCCAGTGTCACGTAAAAAGTACTCTCTGTAAAGTGGTTGGCATTAGGAAGGGCATCCAGCTGTAGAGACCATGCCAAAACAGACAGTTGTAGCCTGGACAGTTCTTTTGCTAACCAGCTCCTGTCAAACCATCCAAGCTATGTCTGCATGCAAAAAACATATTAAATGATGATGATGATATAATTTAACATAATTACTTTTATACACACACACACACACACATACATGTATTAGACTGTCCAGAAAATAATAACATTTTTAAGTTCCAAATTTTAAAATGAAAATAAAGTTCATTGACAGCAAGTTTAATCAAAGTAATTTCCAAGTGGTTGAATGCATTTTACCAACATGTAGCCATACTGTCACTCTTGCTATCAATCATACTGTCACTCTTGCTATCAATCATACTGTCATTCATACTAGCACTCATATTGTCATTCATACTATCACTCATCCTGTCAACATGCACTTTTTCCAGTGGAACTCAGGCTTTGGGAAATGCCTCAATGCTTCATGTTTGTCGGCCATTCTGCAGATCTTTTCCTGTTGTAAAGAATCCTTTTTCCATCACATGCTGTGATCCATTCAAGAAATTGGTCATTCTGATTTCTCAGCAACTGGGTTTCACTGATCTTACATCATCAACTTTTCAGGTCCTTTGTCAGAACCCATTTACCCCTCTTTTCCCATTTTCCAGTCATCCCAATATTCTTGATAGACAGATGTTTGACTATCTTCTTCTGCTGCTTCCCTCAGCGTGTTGTCATCAAAGAATCGTTTCCATCCTGGACAATCAAGATCTTAAGACTCTCATCTCCTTGCTGAAATTTCTGAAACCAATGCTGTACTGTGCAAACAATCCTCGACCAAACGCTTGGTTGATGCCTCCTGCAGTTTCAGAAGTATTCTTCACTAGTTTGAAGTCTGAAAGAAAAATCATATGCAAGTCCTTCTTTGTGCATGCTGTTGCTGGGGCTGATTAATCTGACCTGTAAAGGAAGGAATCATAAGATCTTGAAAACTTTTGAATAAACATATGTTCTATGTAAAATACGATGGCACACTCTATTTGTACCATACAAATAGAATGTGCCATACCATTTCTGGACAACCTAATACACCCACACACTCATGCACAAAAACACATACATACACAAACACTCCCTCAAAAATGCATAATTGCTCAAGTTTCCATGCAATTTCTTTGAGTCTATGGCAGAAAATATTTAGCCAAGGTACTGCACAGTAGGTTTGAACTCAAAACCACATTGTTGGTTAGCAAACTTCTTAACCACTCATCCATACCTGTATTAATGTGCTCAATGCCAGCAATACTTTTTATGTTTGTCCTTGGTTTGTCTGTCTTCTAGATGTCATTGTATATTGTTTTAGCAACAATGGATGGCATTATATATACCTTTAGCACTGGTGGCATGATACGTAAGAAGGCTGATATCTTGTTAAAAGTAGCTGCTAATCACACACACACACACTCTCTCTCTCTCTCTCTCTCTCTCTCTCTCTCTCTCTCTCTCTCTCTCTCTCTCTCTCTCTCTCTCTCTCTCTCTCTTCTCTCTCTCTCTCTCTCTCTCTCTCTCTCTCTTTCTACCCCCCCTCTCTAAACTGGAGTAGTTTTGATGAAGCTTTGTGTGGTAATACATTAGAGACCTGTTGGGTAAGACCAGAACAATGTGAAAAGATATAAAGTAAAGCACGAAAAAGGAAACAAAACAAAGTTTGTAGTTTTTCCTTATATTTCTATATTTGGGGGCAATGACCCTTTCATCTGACATTTGGAAAAGCGAGGGATGGAAAGTATCGTTACTGAAATTTCTTGATTTCTTTCCAAACTGCTCAAACCCCTACCACATACTTTCCCTGGACATATTGACAGTTCCCACAACATGATCTTCCAAAGACTCAAAAGACGCTGACCTCATCACACCCAGAAGCAGTCTCCCTATATACTTTTGTGCCTGTGTGTTTTTACAGGTGTGGCTGTGTGGCAAGAAGCTTGCTTCCCAACCACATGGTACCAGGTTCAATCCTACTACATGGCACCTTGGGCAAGTGTCTTTTCTTATAGCCTTGAGCCAACCAAAGCTTTGTGAGTAGATTTGATAGATGGAAGCTGAAAGAAGCCTATCGTGTGTGTGTGTGTGTGTGTGTGAATACAAACGTTAGTTTATATTGGGATGAATGAGTCAGAGCGTTGTAAGGAAGAGATAATTAAAAAAAAATTAATTTATTGAACAGTTTGGGGTTTAAGGGAAGGCTTTCAGTGAAATAAATCAATGCCCTCCCTCACTCCCAGCTCACACTCCAGTAGATGACTGATGCTTATTTTATCTTATCAACTCCATAACAACAACAACAACAACAGCGAAGACAAAACTAGAAATAAATATTTTGTGTAAGGAGGCAGTTGTGGTTCACATGTACTTTAGTGTCTCAGTCACCAACAAACACAACAGCTTGGAATCAAGAATCCTCCCTCCTTTGTGTGTTTTGTAAAGTTTACCAGCTTTGAATCCAATTTCAGAAACAGCAGAGAAGATGGGCAGTGGGGTGACGGTAGGGGGCTAGGTAGTTTGGTGGAGACCCCCCCCCCCCGGGCGGGTTTTGATTTATGGTGGTAAAAATAACAAAAACAAAAGATATCATTTCACAAATAGGTGTAGGGGTGGGATGTGGGGTTTGGATGATTGCTTCCCAACCACATGGTTTCAGGTTCAACCCCATTGCATGGCACCTTGTGCAACTGTCTTTTATTATAGCCCTGGCCAACCAAAGCTTTGTGAATGAACTTAGATGGAAACGGAAAGAAACCCATTTTACATATATATATATATATATATATATATACTGTATATACTCACCGATAGGTCGCACTTTTCTTTACCTAAAAATTCGATAAGAAATCAGGAGTGTAACCTGTCCACTTGACATCACAGGAATCTGAAGTAGACAGTGGTATATCAGTAGTCTAGGTGCATACCCTGGGCCTGGGCCTTTCTAGTTGTTATAGAAATATTTTTGTGACATCTGTTTATTAAAAAGTGCAAACCAGAAGTCTGCATATTGATGTTTTTGACAACATCGATTCACCCCAATTCTTAGTTTAAAAGTTTTAATAATGTTTTAATATTTGTAAGCATATTTATGTTAAAAAGGACCATGTAACTCTCCAGATTATAGTGCAACCTATCTGCAAGTCAACTGCAAATACCTATTTTGACCCCAAGCTAAGGGTGTAATATATTTATGAGTACGTATGGTGCATGTGTGTGTATGTATGTATGTGTGTATATATATATATATATATATATATATATATATATATATATATATATATATATATATAATAATGCAAGTATATATGAACAGAATTGGCTGTGTGGTAAGAAGCTTGCTTTCTAACCACATGGTTCCAGGTTCAATCCCACTGTGAGTCACCTTGGGCAAGTGTCTTCTACCATAGCCTCAGGCTGACCAAAGCCTTGTGAATGGATTTGGTCAACGGAAACTGAAAGAAGCCCATCGTGTATGTGTATATATATATGTATGTGTGTGTGTTTGTGTAGCTGTTTTTGTTCCCCCCATCATTGATTAACAACCAATATTGGTGTGTTTACATCCCCGTAACTTAGCAGTTTGGCTAAAGAGGCCAATAGAATAAGTACTAGGTTTACAAAGAATAAGTCCTGGGGTCAATTTGTTCAACTAAAGGCAGTGCTCTAGCATGGTAGCAGTCAAATGACTGAAGCAAGTAAAAGAATAGAAGAATATATATATATATATATATATATATATATATATATATATATATTTATAATAAGAGTAGATTGTATACGAGTGGGTATATATTTGTAAAAAAGAAGTTTGAAAATGCCACTATATTAGATAAATTTTATCTAATATAGTAGCATTTTCAAACTTCTTTTTTACAAATATATATATATATCCAAGAGATTGACATGAAGGCCACTATGGAGGTCTCCATGATGCTGCGAAGATGATTTATTCAAACAATTTGGGTCAAGGCAGAAAAGAGAGGTGTAATTAAGACGGAATCTGAAGCACATTGTAACTAGTGGTGTATGTCAAAATCTGATGGTTTGGTTGATACTGCGATACTCTGATGTATATCTGTGTATGTTTGTGTCTTCTTGTTTTGATGTCATGTGATTGTTGTAAATGGCATTCATTTCCAGTCTTCTGTGAAAACCTGTCTGGCCATGAGGAAATATAACCTCAATTGGAAACAGGTGAGGGTTGGCAACAGAAAGGCCTTAAAAAATATGCCTAAAACAAAAAACTCCATCCAACCATGCAAACATGGAAAAGTAGATGTTAAAATGATGATAAAGAGACATATGATTGTCTGTGTGTCTTAAACATTTTACTGTTGTTATTCTCTTCCCCAACTCTCTCTCTCTCTCTCTCACACACACTGTGAAGTAACTAACAAGCAAGTAGAAATGTGTTGTGAGGTCCCTTTAGTCTGGACACCTCTCTATACTCTAATGGGATTGGTTAAGAAGAGCATCCAGCTGAAGGTACCAAGTCAAAAATGAAACGTGTGAGATGAGGGTTCTGAATCCATCTAGATAAGCAATCATCATCATCATCGTTTAACATCCGCTTTCCATGCTAGCATGGGTTGGACGGTTCAACTGGAGTCTGGGAAGCCAGAAGGCTGCACCAGGCCCAGTCTGATCTGGCAGTGTTTCTACAGCTGGATGCCCTTCCTAATGCCAACAACTCCGTGAGTGTAGTGGGTGCTTTTTACGTGCCACCGGCATATGTGCCAGACGAGGCTGGCAACGGCCACGATCGGATGGTGCTTTTTATGTGCCACCGGCACGGAGGCCAGTCAGGGCGGCGCTGGCAATGGCCACGTTCGGATGGTTCATCAAGTATGTGCTGAACCCAACCATGACATTCTATCCTATCTTTGCCTGCATGGAAAAATCATCACCATCATTTAACATCTGTGTTCCATGCAGACATGGGTTGGATTGTTTGGCAGTGGAGCTTGACATAAGCCAAAGAACTGTGCTAAGCCCCAACGTCTACTTTGGCATCGTTTCTAAAACAATGATGGTGACAACTTGAGAGTTTATATTCTAAGAGAAAGTCAATGGTTGCTGTCACTAGAAACAGATGTCAAAGGTTAAATACAGAACTATTATCAATAATGCCATACCCCTCATCATCATCTTTGTCTTGATCATGGTGGCACGTAAAAAGCACCATTCAAGCATGGTCAATGCCAGTCCCACCTGACTGGCTCCTGTGCTGGTGGCATGTAAAAAGCACCCACTACACTCTCAGACTGGTTAGCATTAGGAAGGGCATCCAGCCATAGAAACCCTACCAGATCCGATTGGAGCATTGTACAGCCTCCTGGCTTGCCAGTCCTCAGTAAAACCATCCAACCCATGCCAGCATGGAAAGCAGATGTTAAACAACAATGATGATGATGATTCACATCCTCATCAGTCTCAATATTAGTTTCTGTTTGTTAGATACACAGGTCTTGTGCTTTTAGAATACAAGTTTAGACATTCTTGCTTTTCTCAAGTGTATTGGTGATGCAGCTGCTGTGAAATACCTTAAATTAGGTGCACTCATGCAGCATACCAAAAACCTAGCTTTAGTTTATAGTTCATCATCATCATTGTCATCATTTTTTTCTCTCCTGATGATATGCATAACACATCGCTTTCAAATTAAATTAAATAGTTCAGTTTTATAAATGATACTTAATGCCAGTGAAACAGCTGTAAATTATGGACTCTGAAATTTATGCTTAATGTGTGTATGTCTGTGTGTGTGTGTGTGTATATATATATATATACACACACACACCATACATACATTTATATGTATATACAAACACACACATACAATCACTACGGGGATTTTCAAACCTCTTATAGGGATATTTATCCAAGATATATTCATTAATATATTAAATTTTGAATAGATAATTCTTAAATGAATATATGATATAGAATATCACAAGATATCAAACATTTTTATTGGGTTAGAAAACAGAGAGATCTAATGGTTACAAATTAATTTATGAATTAATCAACATATTAACCAACAATTGTTTCATTTCTCAAATAAGATTAAAATTCCGAAACGTATATTAAAAAATGCAAAATTATATTTTTGTATATGTTTTGTAATTCTAATCTTATTTGAGAAATGAAACAATTGTTGGTTAATATGTTGATTAATTAATAAATTAATTTGTATCCATTAGATCTCTGTTTTCTAACTCAATAATATATATATATAGCGCCATCTGCGACGTTCTTATTGTAAATACATCGCAGAATGCAAATTTACTGCGATATTCATTCAGAGATAATATCTCTTGTGGATATGTTGTGTTTAAAAACACAATATATATTAGAGACAGCCGTGAAAAGTAGTCATAAAAGTGTGGTGGTGATGGCAGTGATGTTGCTTGTCTGGCTGTTTCCACCCTCTTTCTTTTCCTCACTTTATCTGTCTCTCTAAACCCCTCCCTCTTTTTCTCTGTTTGTCCCTACGCATCTCAAGCCCCCCTCACCATCTTTCTCTCTCTTCCTCCCTCTAACTCGATCTCTAAATCGTCTCTATTTCCAGGCATAACTCTGTTTTTCTTTAATCTTTCTTTCTTTCTCTCTCTCTCTCTCTCTCTCTCACTCTCTCTCTCTCTCTCTCTCTCTCTCTCTCTCTCTCTCTCTCTCTCTCTCGTATTTATTCCGTCAATCACTGCTCCTCAGAAGACAAATGAAGTGAAACAACTACCACAGGGATTGAAAACCAAAGTGAATTATCAAAGACAGAATTAGACCAAAAATTTATTTACTTATTTAGATATATTTTGTTCACTTTATTTGAAATAGTCCGTCAGTTTTGTTGATTGGTATTGATTTTAGCATCATTCATGACTTTGTATGTTTGTATACAATAATAACGACAACAACAACAATAATCTTTTGTATATTAAAGCAGTTTGCTATAATTTCATACAGCTCTCCAATTTTGTAAAAGGTTCTGCTAGTGTTGTAATATGTGAGGGTTTTTTTCTTTTTCATTTTGTCTTTCTCTTTCTCCATCTCTTGCTTTTCTTTTTCTTTCTCTCTCATTCCCTTTTCTCACTCTTTCTGCATCTCTTTGCTTTTCTTTTCCCTCTTGCTTTTTCTTCACATTCCTCTCTCTCTCTTTCTCTCTTCTCCCCATCTTTCCTTCATTTACCCTCCCCCCTAACACTGTGCAGTTACTGTTTCACACCTGTCATTATCTGCAAACCAATTTCATAGTCTTCATATTATAATGGCATTCGGTCAGTTACAACGACAAGGGTTCCAGTTGATCCGATCAACAGAACAGCCTGCTCATGTAATCAACAGACACACATACCATTAATGTAGTTCTCAGGGAGATTCAGCATGATACAGAATGTGACATGGCTGGCCCCTTTCAATTTGCAGGTACAACTTATTTTTGCCAGGTGAGTGGATCTGGAGCAACATGAAATAACGTGTCTGGCTCAAGGACACAACATGCTTCTGGGAATTGAACTCACAATGGAGAGCTGAATACCCCAACCACAAAGCCATGTGCCTTCACTGTAGTTATATCATAACTAGCCTTGAAGCCACCATTCAGGTAGCATTCAGGTTAGCTCCTGCAGAAGGCACTTTTGAGGCCTTCGGCCCCACTATTGGGTCATTTCATGGCCCTCTATCATTGTGTAATGTAATGCCCAAACTTATTTCTGCAAATGTGCTAAGCACTGATGCTGATCATAGTTTAATCAATAAGTATAGGAGCGAGGTAAATCCAGTAAAAATTGGGCATCAGTGGGGCCCCATTTAAGCGGTCCTTCAGAAATTGAACCACCTTACGATACTCCCTGGGAGTTCATGGTATGAAATTCATTGTAATTGCTCCAATTTAGTTGCCAATGCCATGTATTTAGTTTACAATGCAGTAAAAAAAAGGGGTCAGTGGGCCCCCTATTAGGTGGCCCTTAAAAAAAATAGACCCCCTTAGGATATTCCCTGGGATAAGGAGAGTTGCTCCTCTGAGTTTTGTTTGTCCTTGCACCAATGGTTTAGGAGGAATTAACGAACATAAAATGGAAGGGACAGAAACATAACTCAAATTTATAACAGGCCATTGAAGCATATCAGCAATGCTCTGGAGAACAGAAGTTTAGAATACAAATTGTTATGAGGGATTAGAGTATTGTGTGACCCTTTACAGGGGTTACAGGGTCATTTACATACAAAGGATTCTCTTCATAAGTAAATATTACTCCTACTATAATGGTGTTGTTAGTCACTGAAGGTGTTTTCTTAATTTTTTTGATTCGTAAATAGGTGTAGGTGTGCCTGTGTGGTAAGAAGTCTGCTTCCCAACCACATGGTTCCAGGTTCCGTTCTACTGCATGGTACCTTGAGCAAGTTTTTTCTACTATAGCCTTCAGCCAACGAAAGCCTTGTGGGGGAATTTGCTAGACGAAAACTGAAAGAAGCCTATTTTGTGTGTATGTGTTGGTGTGTTTACATCCCTGTAACTTAGCAGCTCAACAAAAGAGACTGATAGAATACCAGGCTTTCAGAAATAAGGACTGGGGTTGATTCATTTGACTAAAATTCTTCGAGGCAGTGCCCCAGTATGGCCACAGTCTCATGGCTGAAAGAAGTCAAAGATAAAAGGTTACAGATCATCATCATCATTTAACATCCATTTTCCATGCTGTCATGGGTTGGATGGTTTGACAGGAGCTGGTAAACCAGAGAGCTCCACCAGGCCCCAGTTATCTGTTTTGGCATGGTTTCTATAGTTGGATGTCCTTCCTAATGCCAATTACTCTGCAGAGTGGTCTAGGTGCTTCTTACTTGGCACTGGCACCAGTGAGGTCAACAAGTAACTCACAAAGCAAGAATTATTGAATCTTGGTCGAATGACACAGATCCTTCACCACCACCACCACCATGTCCAGAGTAAAATCTTCCAAGCAAAGCCCAAATCTCTCCAAGCCATTGACTATAGGTGAAAATTAGACACATGAGAATAAACCAAAGTGTAGTGGCACTCTGTCGATTACAATGACGAGGATTCCAATTGATCCAATCAATGGAACAGCCTGCTTGTGTAAGTGGCTGAACACTCCACAGATACGTGTACCCTTAACGTAGTTCTCGGGGAGATTCAGCACGACACAGAGTGTGACAAGGCTGGCCCTTTGAAATACAGGTACAACAGAAACAGGAAGAAAGAGTGAGAGAAAGTTGTGGTGAAAGAGTACAGCAGAGTTCACCACCACCCCTGCCAGAGCCTTGTGGAGCTTTAGGTGTTTTCGCTTAATAAACACTCACAACACCTGGTCTAGAAATTGAAACTGCAATCCTACAACTGCAAATCCGCTGCCCTAACCACTAAGCCATTGCGCTCCACAAAGTGTAGTAGTAGTTCTACCTGAATAAACATTATAAACTTCTGACTCATCTATGACCTTCTTGTTAGAAATATAATTATTGTTATTAATATGATTCTTCTTTATTTTTGTCTCTTATACATTTTCAGCCTTATTTTGTCGTCGTCATCACTGTTTAACATCCGTTTTCCATGCTTGCATGGGTTGGACAGTTTGATTGAGGACTGGCAATCCAGGAGGCTGCATCAGGCTCCTTTCTGTTCTGGCAAGGTTTCTATAGCTGAATGCTCTTCCTAACACCAACTACTCCTAGAGTGGGTGATTTTATGTGCCACCGGCATAGGGGTCAGTCAGGCAGCACTAGAATCAACCACTCTCAAATGGTGCTTTTTACATGCCACCAGCATGAGAGCCAGTCAAGCAGCACTGGCATCGACCACACTTTTCGTGTGCCATTGGCATTGGCCACCGGCATGAGTGCCAGCCAGATGGCACTGACATTGGCCACAGCAATGATTTCACTTGACTCAACAGGTCTTCTCAAGCACAGCATATTGCCCGACAATTGAAGTGTACTTTTGAACAGGCCAGTTATGCGACACTGGCATCAACTGTGGCTACGATCTCATTTGGCTTGCCAGGTCTTCTCAAGCAAGCATATCTCCAAAGGTCTCGGTATATAACTTACAAATATATGTAAGTGAGCAATGTTATAATGTTGAACATTATAATTAGAGTAGCAAAAACACCTACTCCTCATCTCACTCCTCCTCCATCATACTTTCATATCCCCTGATACTATAACCTACTCAGTTGAGGTGTCTTATCTTGCAGATGATACCTGGTAACCTTACCAGTACTGGTACCACAAAAAAAACAAAAAACAAAAACCTCTGTAAAGTGATTTACAGTTTCTTTTCTTTAGGTGCTATGTCCAGAATGTAGGACATAGGTGATCGTGTCCTGCCACAATTTTCCGTTCTTTATTTTCTATAACACTTCCACTTCTTCCTGATGTTTAATGCCTCTTTCTTCCAGCCATTTCATCAAGTTTGATATCCATATCATCTTTTTCCTGCTTCTTTTCCCTTCAATCTTTCCAATCATCACTAAATTCTCCAGGCCCTCTTTCCTCATCACATGATCAAGAAATCTCTGTTGCTTGGCTCTTATCTCACAAAGCAGTTTCCTATTTTCCATAGCCTGAGTCATCACTTTTTCATTACACACTTTGTCTGTGCTGTCCTCAATACTCTCCTTAAGAACGACATTCCACAGCTCTCCAAGCACCTTCTCGTTCCTGATGTTATAGACTGTTATAATGTGATGTTATCCACAGTTAAAATGTGTGACCACTGTTCTGACTGTAGCTGTTGTATTTTCTCTAGTAGCCACGATACTTTCTTGGTATCAGATACAGTGTGTCTCTTCTCTACAGGAATGACAATACACCGCTTTGTCTATCATGCTATCGCTGATAGCTCTGCAAGACACGGAATTTGAACCGTTTACCTTGACTGTGGCTTGAACTTGACTATAACACGTAATTGACACTTAGCTCCAGCTGAGAACTCATATGACTCTACAACCGACTGACACATGACTCCCTGTACTGGTTGATGTCATCTCACTTTATAGTGGCTGGATCGTACCACTTGTCCCATAGGAGGGGTGTACCCTTTCCACTACAACATAGACCATGCCTCAATTCCATACATCAGCTCATGTTGAACCATCTAATCCATGCTAGCATGGGAAAAGGGACATTAATGATGATGATGATGATAACGACGAAATTTTATCAGTAAGAGGTTTCAGCATCTCCAATCTAGAGCAAGAGACCCCTCATGTTTCAAAGGCAATGTCATTATTCATCATCATCTGCTTTATCATGTTTTTATGGGGCAGATGAGAGTAGAGTTCTATATTTAAGAGATAAGGAATTATGTACATTATTTATATTTGACAGATATTTGTCCTCATCTTGTTTGTTGTTAACACAGCGTTTTGACTGATATACCCTCCAGCCTTCATTAGGTGTCTTGGGGAAATTTCGAACCAGGGTTCTCATTCCTAAGGTATTTTTCGATGTTGTTGTTATTATTATTATTATTATTATCACTATGCCATATGCTCCAGCTGGGTTCCTTCAGTTTTTGCCTAACAAGTCCACACATCCACTTGCAAGGCTTTGTTTGGCTCGCAGCTATAGGAGACAACACTTGCCCAAGGTGCTGCACAGTGGGTTTGAACCTGAAACCATGTGGTCGTTGGGAAATCAGGTACTCCTATATTATTTACTCATTTACTTGTTTCAGTCATTTGACTGTGGTCATGCTGGAGCCACCACATTTAGTCGAACGAATCATCTCCAGGACTTATTCTTTGTAAGCCTAGTACTTATTCTATTGGTCTCATTTGCCGAACCACTAAGTTACGGGGATGTAAACATGCCAACATTGGTTGTCAAGTGATGGGGTGGGGGGACAAGCCCAGACAAACACAAATATATGTATATGTATATACAATGGGCTTCTTTCAGTTTCCATCTACCAAATCCACTCACAAGGCATTCGTTTACCCAAGGTGCCATGCAGTGGGATTGAACCTGGAACCATGTGGTTGGGAAGCAAACTTCTTACCACACAGCCACGCCTACACCTACAAAAATATCATGAACAATATCTGGAGGGTTGGATCAAAACAATCCATAATTCTGTAATCCGTTTCATGTCTTTATTTCCTTTTATCCATATCATTTGTTAGTCTTCTATCTTAGACCAGCTAAGAAGGTCACATGTGAGCAAAAAGGCAATCAATGATTTCTGTAGGTTTGTTCTTTCTGTCTTTAATAGACATAAAGCAAGCTTTTCTTACTGAAAATCGTTTTTCACTATAATTACATGTTGCAATAAGTTGCTGCCTATCTGACATATGTTACAGAAACAAAGAGAAGGACAATATCTTGTGTTAGGTATTTGTTGCAAGAAGTGAGAGATGTTGTGGTTGTTTTGCATTGATCCATCGTCTTTTCATTAATTGCTCTATAAATAATTGGGTTGCTAATAGTCATCCGTCATGTAATCATCATTTGTCTTTCTTTTCACTTTTATCGGTCGTTGATCTGCACCCAGTACTCACTTTTTTTAAGCCTGATATTGATTCTATTAGCCTCTTCTGCCAAACCGCTAAGTTATGGGGATGTAAACAAACAAACAAACACCAGTTATCAAGAAGTGGTGGAGAGAGAGCACACACACACACACGACAGGCTTCCACACAGTTTCCATTTTCCAAATCCACTTGGATTTGGTCAGCCCCAAAGGACCCTTTGCCACACACAGTGGCTGTACAGTGAGACTGAACCCCAAACCACGTGGTTGCAAAATGATCTTCTTAACCACACAACCATACTTGCATCTATCTTTTATCTTTTTTCTGGTTTCAGTCATTGGACTGTGGTCATGCTGGGGCACCACCTTGAAGGGTTTTAGTCAAGCAAATCAACACCAGTATTTGACTTTTTTTTAAAGCCTGGTACTTGTTCTATCAATCTCTTTTGCTGAACTGCTAAGTTACAGGGGCATAAACACACTAACACCAATTGTTAAGCAGTGGGGAGGGACAAACACACACATACACAAACAGACTTCTTTCATTTTTCCATCTGCCAAAACCACTCACAGGGCTTTGGTCAGCTTGAGAGGCTATAATAGAAGAGACTTGCCCAAGGTGCCATGCAGTGGGATTGAAACAAGAACCATGTGGCTGGGAGCAAGCTTCTTATCACACAGCCGTGCCTGTGCTTATAATTTTTTATTTTTTCATAAACTTATTACTGCACTGCTTCCTTCACACACATGAAAATAAACATTTGAAGTAAGTTTTTGGTTTGTTATTCAAACAGCCTAATCTAAATTTAAGACATAGGTGTGTACAATCATATTTAACATGTTCATGTACACACAGATGTAGGAAAAAACTTACTGTGGAAATAGTCTCGACAGAAAATTCTCAGGACTGATTCAGTACCTGTAGCTGATGAAGTGTAATGAGGTAGAAACACGTCCTGTGGTCCGTTGATATTTCCATAGCACAGTAATGTATTTCACAAACATTGTGATGATGCAGCTGTGTAATTAATAAGTTCGCTTCCCAGCCATGTGGTTTTGAGTTCAGTCTCACTGTGTGGCTCCTTGGGCAAGTGTCTTCTATTTATAGACCTGGACTAACCAAAGTCTTTTAAGTGGATTTGGTAGACAGAAACTGGAAGGAGCTCACCATATATGTGTGTGTGTGTGTGTGAATGAATGTGCATGTGTTTGTGTCTCTTGTGGTAGTCGTAAATGAGTGTCACTGTTATACAAGCAGTATCATTCGTTTTCAATATTCTGCAAATGCATTTTCTGGTTTGGAGAAAATATTAACTTAGTTGGGAACAGGTGACAGTTGGTGACAGGCAGAGTATCCAGTTGTAGAAAATCTTGCTAAAGAAACTCTGTCCAACCCATGCAAGAATGGAAAAGCAGATGTTAAAATGATCATGGTCTTTGAGGAGAATTTCCCTCTCAGACAACAAAAGGTCTTCCCACCCCTGAGTCTACACAAACATATTAAATATGGTTTCACACACTTGTATTTCATTCAACTCTTTGTGCATGTCTGGTTAATAAATTTGAGATATTAAATAAAGTCCATATGCCAGGTGTGACTTGCAGTTTCTAGTCCGACAATTCTGGTCCAAAGTATGTTTAGATTCACACAATTATGTGTTTTTCATTTGTCACACATCTTGCTCTGTTTATGAATATATTTTTTTTTTATTATATATTATCTAAATATATTACGGAGATGTACTTGCATAGGAAGTGACCTGATCTGAGATCATATGCTGAAACAAAAACAATTGCAGCATGGAAGGTGTTTATAAGCCATTTAAAAACACACAAAAACTGTTAGATACACTTCAACATTTAAATTTAATTTGTCAAAATATTTTCGTCGCTTTGAGACCGCGATTTGTTCATGTTTTTAAATGGTTTATAAACACCTTCCATGCTGCAGTTGTATCTAAATATATTATATGTTGTAATTTATTATATTGTAGCTACCTAAGATTCTCAAAGTATCTGTCGTGAGATGTGATTCTTAATTATTCTAGAAACTTCCAAGAGAAACGCTAAGTTTCTTGAATAATTAAGTATCACATCTCATAACACAGATGCTTCGAGAAACTTAGGAAAGGGAGGTTACTCTATGATCTTTCTTTTAAGGGAAATCATTCAACTATTTAGCTGCTGCTACAATATCATCTCTCTCTCTCTCTCTCTCTGTTGTAGTCCCCCTCGGTCAGAGTATCTTAGTCTGGCAGGTGAACCTCCCTAGCACTGGTGTTCCAAAAAGAAAGGACCCAGTGCATTGTTGTAAAAGTTGCTGGCATTTGGAAGGACATCGAGCAGACCTTGGGGTGCAACAGGAACTTCTTTCATCTTTTATTTGTTTCAGTCATTAGACTGTGGCCATACTGGAGCACTGCCTTGAATAGATTTTAGTTGAACAAATCACCCCAGTACTTATCTCTTTTGCTGAACTGCTAATTTACAGGGATATAAACACACCTACAGTGGTTGTCAAGCTGTGGTAAGGGACAAACACAGACACAAAGACACATCATCATCATCATTTAATGTCTGTTGTCCATGCTGGCATGGGTTGGACGTTTTGACCAATGCTCGAAAGGAACTCGACCACTTTGCGTCTGTGAAGCCCAACGCTCAAAAGGTGCTCTTTATGTGTCACCAGCACAAGTGCCAGTTACGTGACACCAGCATCAGCCATGACTACAATTTCACTTGCCTTGACAAGTCTTCTCGAGCACAGCATATCGCCAAAGGTCTCAGTCACTAATCAATGCTTCTGTGAGGCCCAATGTTCGAAGATCATACCAGATCCACTCCCAAGGATTTGGTCGGCCTGAGGCTATAGTAGAAGACACTTGCCCAAGGTGTCGTGCAGTGGGACTGAAACCAGAACCATGTGGTTTGGAAGCAAAATTTTTTATGACCTTGCCTGTGCTTACGTTGAACTTGTTGAAACATCTGGCCAATGCCAACATGAAACAAATACATGAAATGATGATGATGATGATGGTGATGATGTGTTCAAGTTAACCTCCTTGTAATGTTCTGAACAAGTTATAGGCAGACATCAACTAATTTGTAAGTTAGTCTTGTTATAATATTTGCTTTAGCAACCAGTTTTTCGCTTCCCTGTAAAGAACCGTATAAAAGAGACAGCAAAATTTAAAAAATAAACTGAATTTTCTGGTGGTGCTAGTTTCTGTAATCTTCCCTATAACAACTTGCTGTATTTATAGTTCAATGAAGGATTCATAGGAATTTCAAAAGAAAATTTTCCACTATAACAACCAGCTGGTTATTTTCGTATAAAGAACCATAAAAAACAATTAATAGAAAAAAATGATTTTCACTGTTTGTTTTTGATTTCATTTACTTAGTTTTGTTTTGTTTCTGTTGGATTAGATTTTTTTTAATGTTCTGAATGCTTTTCTAAGCTTTCTAGGGTGAGTCATCTTTTAAAAATTCATTTTTAACTAAATTATTCCTAAATTTGTCATTAATTACAGATGATAATTCTGTTCGTTATGGTTTTAACATAAATTTATTAGAAACACACAAACACAAAGCGTATTATATAGACACTGTATATTCTAGCTGAGTTTTATAGGTTATTGCAGTTTCTAACTGGGTCATGATAACAGTGATGTGGTTGCAAACGAAACAGGAATGTGAAACACAGAAATTTAGGTGTGGTGCAGAGGACATAGAGATCATAACACACAAAATACATTACTACATGATATCCTTACATTCATGCGCACACGCATCTGTATCGATCTCAGTTACATTCACTCCCGCCTCTGCCTACTGTCTCCACCAATCACCTCCTTTCTGCACCTTCTCTCCTCTCCCTCTGCTACTCTCCCTCATTAACTCCTCACTTGCCTGCTGTCACCCTCAATACCCTTACATATCAGCTGCATTCCTCACCTATTCTCACCACACCCAATGCCCTTTCCCTCCATCCCCAACACATCCCTGCCTTTATCTTATCCTCCTGCTCACTCTCCTTTGTTTTCCAACTGGGGTATCCATGTGTCTACTCTACATATATCTGTCCCCTTAAATCCTTCTACTGGCAAAAAGACACACCCACTTAATACCACTTCTCCCACTTCCCAGTTGAGTGAGGTTTGTCATGCAAGGTACTTGGTGACCCTGTTGATTCTGGTGTCACATAAAAAGCACCCAGTACACTCTGTAAAGTGTTTGGCATTAGCAAGGGCATCCAGCTGTAGAAACAGATAACTGAACTTGGTGTGACTCTTGGCCTGTCAGCTGCTGTCAGATCATCCAACCCATGCCAACATGGAAAGCAGACTTTATATAATGATGATCAACATCTTTATCATCCTCATTTAACATCTGCTTTCCATGCTGGCATGGGTTGGATATTTTCAACAGGACCCAATGAGCCAAAGCATTGCATCATGCTCCACTGTCTGCTTTTGAAAATCTGCTTCAGGAATTCTATCTGACCCGTGCAAGCATGGAAAAGTGGACATCAAAATGATGGCAATTATGATGTATGTATGTGTGTGTGTGTGTGTGTGTGTGTGTATATATATATATATATATATATATATATATATATATATATATATATATATATACAGGGTGATTCAAAAGTCTCCATACATAGGACAAATTTATTCTTTTATAAGAAACAGTTTATTAGATCCCCTGATCTGACCCCTCTTGATTTCTATCTTTGGAAGCATTTGAAAGTCATGGTGTATCGCAGAAAGATAAAAGACATAAATCATTTGAAGGAACGCATCACCAATGCATTTGCACACGTATCACCAGATGTGCTATTACAAATTCACAATGAGTGGGGTAAACGTATTGCAATGTGTATTCAAAACAATGGTAACCATATAGAGCCTGTTAAATAAAAAAGAAACTTCTTATAAACTGTTTCTTATAAAAAGAGAACTTGTTCCTATGTATGGCGACTTTTGAATCATCCTGTATATGTATACACATACACACACTACTATGCATATACACAGGCATACACTAATATATATATATATCTACACATATTTCATGTGCAAGAGAGATGACTGCACTAGTATGGTCATGTGTTGTGTATGGTTGAGGACAGCTATGTGAAAAAGTGCCACACCCTATCAGTAGAACAAACCTGTGGAAGAGGAAGACCTGGGATGAGGTGGTGAAGCATGACCTTCGAACGTTGGGCCTCACCCAAAAGGCAATGACAAGTGACCGAGACCTTTAGAGATATGCTGTGCTTGAGAAGACCAGCAAGCCAAGTGAGGCTGTTGACGCAAGTGAAGTTGTTGTCGTGGCATGTAATAAGCACCACTCGAGCATGATCACTGCCAGTGCCACCTGACTGGCTCTCATGCTGGTGGCATGCTAAAAGCACCCACTACACTCTCGGTGTAGTTGGCATTAGGAAGGGCATCCAGCTGTAGAAACTTTGCCAGATCAGATTGGAGCCTGGTGCAGCCTTCTGGCTTGCCAGCCCTCAGTCAAACCATCCAACCCATGCTAGCATGGAAAGCAAACGTTACAAAACAATGATGATGATCATCATCATATATAAATACAAGGATGAAAAACATAACTCAACTCCAACAATATTGACTTTGTGCCTTTGACATCATCATCCTCATCATGTTGATGAAATAAAGAAACTTCTAGGACTAGGAACAAGCTAATCAACTTCTCTCTCAAAAATGTGTGTTCAAGCTTACAGTCCTGTAGAAGAAGGATGCAGTCAAGTCTTTAGATGGGACAGCACCAAGTGCCAGAACCTTTTGCAGGGAAAAGAGACGGGCGGTATAGCAATTTCCTGTCAACATTGGCTTTCAAGGATTCCCCACACAGTCTTTATGAGAATGCTTATGGCCATCAGAATAAGAGGAAGAGAGAGAAAAGATAGCAGTTGTGAGCAAAATGGGTAAGACAGCAGGAAGAGCCTTTTGCTGGTTATGGAGCAAGAGAGAGGAGCTAAGATGAAAGCCAAGAGGAGATGATGAGCAATGATTTTAGCCACCAATGGGAGAGTGTTATGGTTGAGGATCAGAACACTGATTGTTCATTGGACACTGTCTGATTACCTAAGTTCTTGGTTGAGGCTACATTTACCAAAGATGAATGAAAGAGAAGCATCTTTTTTTAGATACAATCATTCTTGTTTCTTTTATTGACCACAAGGTTCAAGACATTGGGGACAGTACATAGTGGCGATGAGCATGGCCGATGCCAGTACCTGCTGAGTGGCTCTTGTGCCGGTGGGATGTAAAAAGCACCATCCAAACATGATCAGTGCCAGGCCCACCTGACTGGCTCCTGTGCCAGTGGCATGTAAAAAGCACCCACTAGATTCTCGGAATGATTGGGGTTACGAAGAGCATCCAGCTGTAGAAACATTGCCAGATCAGATTGGAGCCTGGTGCAGTCGCTGGCTCTCCAGATCTCAGTCAAACCGTCCAACCCATGCCAGCATAGAAAATGGACGTTAAATGATGATGATAGAAGGAGGAAGGTCAGTTATAATAATAATCACAATAATAAATAACAATAACAACAGAATAATAAAAGGGGTCCAAAAATGAGCAGAGTGGGAGGAATCATAGAAAGGGATTCTAAGTATCCTATACACCCATGTAACAACTCCAGATTGTCAATACATCAAGTATATATACCATCTCTCAGTTCTCCAGCTCTTGCAGGCCATTCTGGAGCTGCAAAGTTTGAGTAAACTAATTTAGTCACACGAATTCCCCTATTCTGACTCATTTATTATTAAAATATAATAGAGAGTAGCACCTCTCTCCATTACTCTTCAAGAAGTTGATGGGGGTTTGATCTGAGACAGAAATCTCTGCCCTCAAACCTTTTGACTGCATCCACCACACTACTTTGTACACCATGTCACTAGCAACTGACTAAAGCTGAGTCAATCAGCTTTACCTTTCCTCTTCTAAAGTTTGCCTTGTGAGCAAAAGAATATCATTAGAATAGAGATAAGCTGTTGATAAGGTGAGTCATGACCTAGTCTCCCTCTCTGGGGTGAAAAGAGTTATCTTTTAATGTCCTTCACAACACTCACACAACATGAATTTCTCTCAACTAAATGTCACTAATTTATTCATTCTGCTAAAATACCCCCCACTTTAAATTTGTTTTTTTTATTTAACCCTATTCATACTGGCTTATTCACACTGCCCCTAGTTCTGCTATAAATTTTGTTTAAAGTAATCCAATTTGAATTTTTTGTTAAAATTTCATGATAACTAACACCAGCTTAATGATGACAGTTATTCCATTGTTATTTTCAAAATAATTGAAACCAGGTCAGTGTGCTTCAAAAGAAATCTGGTAACGAAAGGGTTAACCCTTATATTAACTTCCCAGAGATGTCCGTTGTTCTGTGACACAAATTTCCTCTTTTAAAGTGATCTAAATTAAATTCTTCCATGAAATTTATTTATTTTTATTTTTGTTCCAAACACCAGCTTAATTAATTACGACAGTAATTTTTCTAATTTCGTCAGTATTTTCAAAATAGTTGAAACAGTAGCAAAATTTTTCAACAGAATTTATGGTAACAAAAGGTTGGAAGACAGACATAAAATGAATGAAATTTATATTTCCTAGATATCTGTTGCTTGCCTTGCTTTCATGTAGGGAATGCCTCTGATTCTTCAGGTATTGATACCTGCAAAATGTATAGTGCTGTACATGTAGACCTTACATCATCATCATTTAATGTCGGTTTTCCATGTTAGCATAAGTTGGATGGTTTGATAAGGGCCAGCTAAGCAGAAGACTACACCAAGCTTCACTGTCTGTTTTGGCAGGGTCTTTATGGCTGGATGCCCTTTCTAACACCAACCCCTGCACAGAGTGGACTGAGTGGTTTTATGTGGACCAGCACAGAGGAGGAAATATAGATATGAGCAGAGGCAGAATGTTCAGTTGGTTCGGAATTGGATCAGTATATTTCAGGTGTACCCTGGGTACTAGCAGTTCATTTCTGAGTAATAAGCAATCTTTATTATTTTGTTATGTTGGGTGTTTGTAAGGTATATTCGTACTGTGTGTGTGTTTATGCGTATCATGGATGTTTATAGCATTGTTTAAGTTTGGGTTGTCCCTGATTAAGTCCAGCTACTAAGCTATATATGGCTATCATATGTCCACACCTTTTGCATCTCCAATCTGGAACTTTCATCTTGTCCCGAATATCAATCTACTGGAAGCTGTCCAGAGACATGCAACCAGACAAACACTTTCCATGACGTAAAAAGCACCATCCGGTCGTGACCGTTGCCAGCCTTGCCTGGCCTCCGTGTTGGTGGCACGTAAAAAGCAACATCCGCTCATGGCCATTTGCCAGCCTCGTCTGGCACCTGTGCCGGTGGTATGTAAAAAGCACCCACTACACTCATGGAGTGGTTGGCGTTAGGAAGAGCATCCAGCTGTAGAAACATTGCCAGATCAGACTGGGCCTGGTGCAGCCTTCTGGCTTCCCAGACCCCAGTTGCACCATCCAACCCATGCCAGCATGGAAAGCGGATGCTAAACAATGATGATGATGATGAAATGTCTTGCTTCTTTGGGCACCGATACACTGAAGTTTCAATATTTAGCAAATGACTTGGTAAAAGTCCACAAAATTATCCACCATCTTCCCAACAACAGTTTTGGCCACCTTTTCCAATTCTTTATCTTTACCAAACATAGAGACACATTAATAAAATCAAAAAACAGCACCACATCTAGGACTTTCAGAAACATTTTTATCACTCTCAGAATTATCAAAGCTTAGAATAAACTACCTGTGTTGGTTATGAACTGTTAGGACACTGCATTCCTTCCAAACTTCCATGCTTCCTGATGTGTCTCTCCATTCTTTCCTCTTTACTGTAGAGAATGCCTCTGATTTTCAGGTATAATGTATTGATACCTGGAAGATGTATAGTGCTGTACATGTGGACCTTACATCATCATTTACTGTTCCTGTGTTTTATTCTGTGTAGCTCTTTTAGCTCTTTCTTTAACTGGACTTATATGTCAAATAAATAACAGTTATGATGTATCTATTTAATATCTTAGTATGAAAGGAATGGAACTGATAAAGCACAGGCTACAAACCACCTTTTGTCATCTATACTAACTGCACACATGCTCAAAGCCTACTAACTTCCTACACTTGGATCCCTGGATCGTACTTATTACTATATAATTTCTTATATATAATATCAAGATTCAAGATTTCTTTGTTATGATTTCCTTATGCCAAGTGGTCTGACAGTATCCCTTTGAACCTGTCACCTCTCTCTATACTCACTGGTCCTTTTGTTGAGCACAATAACAACCATCGATTTACCATGATCCCTCAGTACTTAATGGCTATTGAATATTTTTTTTTTAATTCACCTAATTTCCCAAGGCCAGACTAGAACAATTTAATTAGTTATACGATCAACCTGAAACTGCATCAACAACAACAACAACAACATCCTGATCAACAAGAGACCTGTATACAATCATGTGACCTACTAAATAGCTGTTATTTTGCTCTCAAATCACAGCCCACCATCTTAGAAAAGAATAGTATTCCTAAAATGATGGATATTAGTGATTTGAACACTTCTAGTTAAGAGGGATGTGTGGTTAAGAAGCTTGCTTGGCAAGCACGTGGTTTCAGGTTCAGTCCTACTGCACAGCACCTTAGGTAAATGTCTTCTATTATAGCCCCAGGCAGACCAAAGCCTTGTGCATGGATTTGGTAGATAGAAACTGTGTGAAAGCTTGCTATATATATATATATATATATATATATATATATATATATTATATATATATATCATAATTATTGATTAATGTCTATTTTCCATGCTGGCATGTGTTGGACAGTTTGACTGAGGTCTGGAGAGCCAGCGGCTGCACTAGGCTCCATCTGGTCTGGCAGAGTTTCTACAGCTGGATGCCCTTCCTAATGCTAACCACTCCGAGAGTGTAGTGGATGCTTTTTATATGCTGCTGGCACAGGAGCCAGTACAGCAGACCTGGCAACAATCACATTTGGATGATACTTTTTATGTGCCACTTGCACAGGAGCCAGTCAGGGGGTACTCACATCGGTCACGATCAGTTGGTGCTTTTTATGTACCACTGGCAATGAACACTTTTGGATGGTGCTTTTTATGTGCCATCGGCACGGGAGCCAGTCAGGGGGCACTGGCTCCAGCTACGATATTGGATTTACTTGACTTAACGGGTCTTCTCAAGCATATCATATCGCCCGACGCATCAGGAGTATTCTTAACATGGCTGGACGTGTGTGGCTACGATCTCACTTTAATTGCCGGGTCTTCTCAATCACAGTATATCTCCAGAGGTCCTGGTCTCCTGCCATTGCCCAGTGTTCAAAGGTCATGCTTCACCTCTTCATCCCATGTCTTCCTGGGTTTACCTCTTCTATAGGTTCCTTATACAGTTAGGATGTGGCACTTCCTCAGAGAGAGAGAGAGAGAGAGAGAGAGCATCTGTGTGTGTATATGTCTTTGTTCCCCACTGCTGCTTGACAACCAGTGTTGGTTTGTTTACATCCCTTTGACTTAACAGTTTGGTAAAAGACACTGATGGACTAAGTATCAGGTTTTAAAAAGAAATAAGTACTGTGATCTGTTTGAAGGCTGTGCCCCAGCATGGCCCCAGTCCAATGACTGAAACAAGATAAATGATAGATTTACTCCATCAGGTCTAACTTGAGGCAAAACAACAACAACAATCAGCTGCACCAGCCAACCAGCAGTACCACAAGCCAACAAAGGAGTCTTGACTCAGTCACTTAACCTCCTAGAAATAGCTGCCAAATGCTCATCTATAAATAATGAGGTTATCAATTTGAAAAAATTATAATTTTTCTAAGAACTCATCTCAGATTTTTCAGCAGACTCTAATGTCCCATCAGTTTGACTGGACATACTTGAAGGGAGATATACTCTATTGTTGTAAAGGAACATATATGTACTCTTGTTGTGTGTACTCTTGTTGAATTAACTCATTTATATTATCGCTAGTTATTTTATCAATACTTGTTTTCTCATCTTCTCCTTCCTTACTGCTTCAAAACACATCATTAGCCTCCATCCGATTTGAAGTCAAGAGTTATGAGCTGAGCCGTCAAACAAGTTTTACTTTCTCTATTTCTCTCTTCCATCTCAATGCATTTGGCTCTGTTTTGTTTATAACTCACATCAAATCACCTTATCAACTGCTATTTATATTGATTCTTTTTTGATATTTTCCAGGTATCCACAAATAAAACTCGCTACATCATCGGAGCCATTCTAGCAGAAAATGGTGCCTTACCCAATGAGCAGCTGAAAACCACTTTAAAAGAGAAAGGCTATACTATAGCTCGGTTCCCAGAAGTGAGTCATGCTGTGAAAACAATGTTTCCTTTCAAATGTACCCTATCAATATTCATTGCACTCATCAGAGTCTACCCACAGTTAGGAAGCTATCTAAAGGTAGGTTTCTCTTTTCTTGTTGTTTTTTTTCCCTTTTTCCCCTCCAGTCTGTCTTTTAACAGATTGAGAGCATTGGTCATGTAATTTAAGAAGTTCACTTTCCAGTCAGAGGGGTTCTTGGCTCAATTTTGCTGCATGCCGTCCAAGCAAGTGTCAGCTGTATCCCCTGGTCAACTTAGACTTTGTCAATAAAATTAGGTGGGCAAACAAGTACAGTAGCCATCCATGTATGATACTTGCAGTCAGCCACATGTTCAGACAAGAATTTGTTGTTTCTCTTAAAGTAATAAACATCTGCTGACATTGTGAATACCTGCCTAGCTGATTAAAAATCTGGTTCATGCAATTGAAACAGTATTTAATTAAAATAACCATCTGTGTATCATACTTAATGTATATATACTGTAAATAGGTCAGTTACTGCTTGTACTTGTTCTGAGATAACATCTCTTATGGATGTGCAATGTTAAAAAATGCAAATTAATATGAGGGAGATGAAAATCAGTAGCAGCCACCAAGAATGCCAGATGCATTTCAGCCCTTTTGAGCCTTTTAAATGGTGTTTACCTACAGCTGGCCTCATGCTTGGTCAAGAATTTGTTGCATCTGATTTAGGGAAAAACAAATAAAACATTCACCAGATTGCAAGTCCAGTCCATCAGTTGGTCTGTACTTGTAATCCCCCCCTCACTTTCCCCAGTCTTGCACACACACACACACACACACACTGTCATACTGTGCCCACCTGATAATTACATTAAAACTACAGATTTCTGTAGAATTGTCAACATCTTACACCCGTCACCATTTCAACATATACTTTTCCATGTTTGCATGGATCAGACAGAATTTGTCGAGACAGGATTTTCTGATGCAAGGTAATATTTTCCACCAGTTTTTTTTTTCTTGTAACCATGGACAACACAGTGGCCAGACATGTCTTTATGGAAGATTGCAAACAAATGATATCACTTGTATGATGATGATGTTAGTTAGCAACAATTAGCAGACAGTGTTAAGACAGACACAAACACTCACCCACATACATGCATAGGAATGATTGGCTTTTTTCCGTTTCCTTCTTCCAAATCAATTCACAAGGCTTTGGTCAGCCTTGGGTTGTAGTAAAAAACACTTGTTCAAGGTGCCATACCATGGGACTGAACCCAAAGCACATGCTTTGAAAGTGATCTTCTTAACCACACAGCCATGTCTATCTGTAATTCTGTTGCTCAAACAGACGGAACCTCCAGATCCAATCACATTTAAAAGAATTATTTGATTTCTTGCTTAAGAAAGAAGTGGAATGAGAGTGTGTGATATTCATGCTTTTGTTGAGAGAATCAAAACCTGAAAAGGATCTGATGAGCCAGAGGACTGCATTGAGCTCCACTCTGCTTTGACATAGTTTCTATGGCTGGGTGCCCTTCCAGCCACTTTACAGAGTGCACTGGGTGCTTTCTATTGACACCAGCACCAGTGGGGTCACCAAGTAATCTGCAAGACAAACATCCTTCAGGTAAAAGGGGGAGAGTTATTGAGGGAGGTGGCTTTGTGCTAGATGATGAGATGCTAAACTATTACAAAGGGATAGGAACTAGTGTCTTGTAGAGGAAATACATAGCTACCATGTGTGTGTGATTCTATGCTATCATATTTCGGGTTTCAAAAAATTTTTCTGACTCTGAAGAGAAAGCCTAGCTTAAAGATTGCAGTTTTAGCAAAGTTATTTGTGTTAAATTATATCTCATCATCATCACCATTTAACATACATTTTCCATGTTGTCAGGGTTTGGATGGTTTGACAGGAGCTGGCTCCAATTGTCTGTTTTGGCAAGGTTTCTATGGTTGAAATACCCTTTCTAATGCCAACCACTTTGCAGAGCGTGATGGTTGCTTTTATTATGGCAACCAGCACAGGTGCTTTTTACATGCTCCCAGCATGGATGCTTTTTACGTGGCACCAAATATATATATATATATATATATATATATATATATATATATATATATATATATATATATACGTACATATATATATATATACCCTTTTTCCAAGAAATCTAATGCTTGTAGCTTAGTTTTTCCTTGGGGCTGGCCAGATTGGAGCAATCTCAAGATTAATCAGCTGAAATTGTGAGGATGATCTGGTTCTTGAGTGAAGAGGCTTCGAATGACCCGTCCATGTTTTTTGTATCATCTATTTGAATGTTTTGAGTTCTTGTCACATTTTGTATTTTTTATTTATATATATATCATATTTATTATGTACAGTTGCCAAGAATGAGATATCAAAGATTGTGAGGCCTAGCATTTGTGAGTTTGATGGTTTTAATTGCATTTTGTTGATGATTAAAGGGGCTGAGGTACAGGTAAGCTATCAGATCCTCTGGGAATGTTAATCAGAACAGATCAGCATCTATTAAATGTCCATCAGTGCTTAGAAGCTATTTCCCTTTTTACATTGCATTCCTTATGCAGGTTACAGCTGACCAATTCCTTAGCAGGCATTTTATTGTATAATTGGATAGTAATCTTAATTCTATGTGATCTCAGTTCATTTAGCTGTTTGGATACCAGTGATAGAACAGGTTTATGTCATACCCAAGGATAAAACATCTTTCATTTGCTTAAAACTATCCAGCAGCCAGAGCTAAGAACTAGCTCTTGCATGTTATTTTGCATTCGAAAAGTATTTATGGTTTTATATGTCCTTTACTGCCATACCCAACCCTCCCAGCTGAGAGGTCTTTTTTGTCTTGAAGTGCCAGTACCACATAAAATGCACTTGTGCTGGTGCTATGTAAACACACCCATGCCGGTGGCACATAAAATGCACTCAGTACACTCTGTAAAATGATTGGCATTAGGAAGGGCATTTAGCTGTAGAAACCAGGCCAAAACAGACAATTGGAGTCTGGCCAGCTCCTGTCAAACCGTCCAACCCATACCAGCATGGAAAACAGACATTAAACAATCGTGATGGTATATATATATATTACTAATATTTAGGAGAAGCCAACAGTTTCAAGAATTTACACTTACCAAACTACTTACAAAACTAGTTACATATCTACAATCAGTAACTAGTTATATGAAACTCTTGGTCTTTGAATCACTCTCTTGCTTCTGCTAAATATTACTAAAATATATATATATATATATATATATCCCACCCATGCTAGCAGGGAAGGCGGATGTTAAACAATGAGATAGATAGATAGGTCACCTAGATTGTACTCTTTGGCTCCTCACTGAAATATATTTTTGTTGTCTTTGCTCTGACGAACTTTCCGGTCCACTGTCTTCTGTCAAGGCTTTTAAACATGTTGCCTGCTTATCTTCCCAGGCATATCATTTATCCATTGAGCTTCCTGTTAGTCATAAGTCTTTTCTATTGAAACAGCTTCTTTCCTCAAACTGCTCCTCTCTGTTGCTTGCTGCCATCGTTTTGTTCTCCTCTGGTTTATCATAATCAATCCTTTGAGCTTTCTGTCACTTGATTTCTTTTGAATCTGTAGGCCCCTTATTTTCCTCAAGCCTTCTTTGAAAATATATGTTTCATCATCATCATCATCATGTCTTTCATGCGAGCAAGGGTTGGATGTTTCAACAAGATCCAATGAATGAGAGGACTGTCTTGAACTCTAGGTGTCTGTTTTAGCATGGTTTCTATGGCTAGGTGCCCTTCCTGATACCAACCACTTTACAGAGTGAATTGAGTGCTTTTGTTGTGGCACCAAAACCTACGAGGTCACCAAGTGAACTCGCAAGACAAGACTCCTCA
Source organism: Octopus sinensis (assembly GCF_006345805.1). Taxonomy (NCBI): domain Eukaryota; kingdom Metazoa; phylum Mollusca; class Cephalopoda; order Octopoda; family Octopodidae; genus Octopus; species Octopus sinensis. The sequence goes on along the minus strand of NC_043002.1, from coordinate 56,913,905 downwards.
GCTGAGGGAGGTGGCTTTGTGCCCTGATGTTGAGAAGTATGATAGAGAGACAAGAACGGAGGGGGGAGGTCTGGCTGGAGAGAAGATACATAGCTACCTATGAGTGGGTGGGTGGGGGTGTGAATAAATACACGCACAGATGCACCTTCCAGCTGTCTCTGTCATAGTCTGGAGACCTACATGCTTATATAGAATCAGCAATGTGTCAAGCAGAGGTAGGGCAAAGAAGACCTTAGAAGAATGAGTCCAGACAGGTAGAGAAGGTAACACCAGAAGGTGATGGGGGATAGTATGGCAAACTCTTTGAACCAATACCAAGAATGCCTCTTGGGAATAAAGCTGATGATAACATAAAAGATGACTTTGAAAATCCTGATGTGATGGAGTGGAATGTTTTTTATCTTTCCTTTGTTGATAAAAATAAATACCAGTAATATACTGGAATCTATCCAATTAACTCTCACCATTCTCTATAAATACGTGGCTTTGTGCCAATGTTAGAAATTAGTTTTTTACATTAATAATTACAAATATCTGAAATTGTAAACTTATCCAACTCTTATTGCCAGAATATTAAGATGCTGGCATGGCTGTGTGATAAGAAGCTTACTTTCCTACCACATGGTTCTGGGTTCAGTCCCACTGCATGGCACCTTGGGCAAGCATCTTCTACTATAGCCCCAGGCTGACCAAAGCCTTCTGGGTGGATTTAGTAGTCCGAAATTGAAAGAAGCCTGGTGGGTGGGTGTGTGTGTATGTCTCTCACCACTGTTTGACACCTGGTGTTGGTGTGTTTACATCCCTGTAACTTAGTGGTTCAGCAAAACAAACTGACAGAATAAGTATGAGGCTTTAAAAATAATATGTACTGGGATCAATTTGTTTGGTGCCCCAGCATGGCCATAGTCTAATGACTAAAACAAGTAAAAGATAAAAAAAAGATGGGATAAATATATAAATTAATTAAAAACCAGTGAAACAGAGAGATTGTGTTTTCACTGATTTTTATATTCAAACCTTGATGTTGGCATTGTGTTGTGGCCTTGGACAAGACACTTGACTCTATTTGGCGCTCGAGTTGTTTTGTTGGCTGACAAAAATAAATAAACAAAAGTAGCCATGTCTGTTCCACTTGATAATAAATTTTGGCAGTAAAACACCTCTTGAAGAATGTAATGTCTGAGACTGCAGGCTCTTCCTCTACTGCTGTCTTACCAATCTCAATATAGACAGGAAGACATGATGAAACAGATAATCATTATAACAACAAGGCAGACAGGGGGAAAAGGAGGAGAAGGGTGCTGTGGTGAGAGGTTTCGTTGGATTAGACACAAAGCCACCTTGTATAGTTTTGTCTGCTGGACATTTCATTTAATCCCAGTAAGATGGAACCATTGACTCCAATTATAGTATCGTTGTCATCATCATCAGTAACAAGGATAATAGTTTCTCCATAAATTTTGGTGAAGCATCCAGTAGAACTTACTTTATTGAGCATCCTTCTCCTCTCCCCACCCCCTTGTGCCTCTGGTAAATGTGATTAAAATAATTATTTCTTTATTACTCACAAGGGGATAATGTAGAGGGAACAAACAAGGACAGACAAAGGGATTAAGTCAATTACATTGACCCCAGTGCATAACTGGTACTTATTTAATTGACCCCAAAAGGATGAAGGGCAAAGTCGACCTTGGTGGAATTTGAACTCAGAGCATAACAGCAGACGAAATACCACTAAGCATTTCGCGCAAAATAATAGCAAAAGTTGATTTGGTAGTTACATGAGATCTATTAACTTAAATATGAACTAATTAAGTGTGGGGGAGTGGTGGTGAGGAATTGCGCATGAAAAATATTGCTTTATTTGGAAACAGGTGAGGGTTAGTGACAGGAAGGGCATCCAGCCATAGAAAATCTGCTTCAACAAATTCTGTCTGACCCATGCAAGCACGGAAAAGTGGACATTAAATGATAATGATGACTAACATGATAAGATGGGCGTATGGTGAAATGGTTAAGAGCATGGGCTACTAATCCCAAGATTCCGAGTTCAATTCCAGGCAGTGACCTGAATAATAATAATAATTAATAATATCAAAAAATACCTTAGGAATGAGAACCCAGGTTTAAAATTTCTCCAAGACACCTGATGAAGGCTGGAGGGTATATCAGCCAAAACATGTTAACAACAAACAAGATGAGGACAAATATCCGTCAAATGTAAATAATGTAAATATGAAAAGACTGATGGCATATTCAATATTATTTCAGTGGATTTTAACCCTTTTGTTGAAATACATTGTTTTTCCTCTTCCTTGTCATTTAATGTCTGTCTTTCATGCTTGTATTGGACCTGACAATACAAAGGACTGCATCAAAGCTCTAGTATCTGCTTTGGCATTGTATCTATTGTTAGATGCCAACCAATTTACAGAGGGTACTGGGTGCATTTTTCATGGCTCCCACACCAATGAGGTCACAAGTAACTCACAAGACAAGACCCAATACTCCAGGTGGACAGTAGTATTGAGGTGGCTTTATGCCAAGTATAAAGAGGCAAAAGTATGATGGAGCAGAAACCGGTATCTTGCAATAAAGGAGATACATGGCTACCCCAGTATTTTATTTTTAATTATGAAAGGAATGAATTTACTGAAATAATTTTGTCTGCATTGACCCTTTTGACATTCACATTACTCTGTCAAAATAATAATGCTTATTTTTTCACGTTTTCAATTAATCATACATTATTTCATTTCAATGATGTCATCATCCTTATCCTCATCATCGTTTAATATCCACTTTCCATGCTGGCATGGGTTGGACGGTTTGACTGAAAACTGGTAAGCTGGGAGAGTTGCACCAGGCTCCAATCTGTTCTGGCAAGATAGCTACAGCTGGAGGCCCTTCCTAATGCCAGCCACTCCATGAGTGTAGAGGGTGCTTTTTACATGTCACCAGCACTGGCATCACCCACACTCGAATGGTGTTTTCTTACGTGCCACCGGCACGGGTACCAGTCGGGCAGCACTGGCATTGACCACACTCATATGGCACTTTTTACATGCCACTATAACTGGCATCAGCCACATTCAAATGGTGCTTTTTATGTGGCACTGGCATCGGCCACGACAATGACTTCACTTGACTCAACAGGTCTTCTCAAGCGTAATGTGATTGTATATTTTATGAACAGCATTGTAGGATAGGTGTAAAAGGTTTGATTAGGTCAGTTTGAACTCAAAACAGATAGAATATTTAGGCTGGATGTGGCCAGATTAAATGCTAAACGGATAAGCTGGTGTTTGTGATTATGAAATTGCAATGAAAGGCTTTAATTTCGATCACTTTAACATTTTGGTGTTTGGATTACTCTGTCAAATGGAATGCTTATTTATTCATACCCTAAAAATAAGCATCATTGAAATCTCAAAGGTACGAGAAAATTGAAAGCAGTAACATTGTAGGATAGGTGTGAGTGGCAGGATCTGGTTGGTTTGAGCATAAAACATGTAGAATATTTTCTTCAGTTTAAATGCTTAGTAGTTAAAATAGGAAGAAAGATGAATAATAGAACCATGTCTTTAGTGGCTTGCTATTCAGAAGGGTTAAAACTGTAAAATTTTACTTTATAACTGGAGGGAAAATTCCTTAAAAGAATTGGATTGAAATATTTGTCATTTTTTTTTTTTCATGACACAGATACACAGAGGTTGTTCTAAAAATAAGGAAATTCATTTGGTTGTAAACTAGCAGCAGGCATGTTGTAAGCTTCTTCTGGTTCCT
>NC_043002.1:56837619-56907619 GCF_006345805.1 Octopus sinensis | reverse complement strand
CAAGGATGGTCATGCACTAAACATTTTTCCCAGAGTTCCCACGTAAATGGACCTAAATGGACATAGTTTTTTTGTATGTAGGGTCTTTTTTAATCTTTTTATAAAAGTGAAAGGATTTTGTCTATTTATTTCGACTGTCCACCTGCCACAGTGATTAAATTGACTAGGAACACTGTACTCGATGAATATCCAATACCAAACAATCTTAATCTCCATATTTAAACTGCATTAAACTTTGGTAAGCTTGCCTTTTCCTATTCTGAGTTACTTGAAAGGTGATGTTCCCTTCCATCTCTTCTATTTGTTGATACCTTTGTTTACCTACCAATGCAGTGTTTCACTTTAAGGATGCTTATTTACCGATCCCTTATGATATTTCGACTGTTGTCCATTGTTTCAAATACATTTTAGCATTGTTGTTCTAGCCTTTTTTTAAACAATCACATATGATTTGTCCCAAAGAATCCACCTTTGAATAAGAGTTTTGCTACCACTAGTGAAAGTTATACGTATCTTTCAGAAAGCTCCATACCAATTTAACTTTATGCAGCATTCACTGTTAGTTTATGTGCAGGTTATATGGGAAGACAGAACAAAGGGGCTTTTGTTAGCTTATCTCTCCAAAAAAATAGCTCCCTTTATTGTTGAATAAAATAAACTCAGAGAAGAAGTTTCAATGTCTTCCTTCTATTTCCTTACACCACTTAAGTGGCTGTTTCTTACAAGAAATTTTGCTTTCATGTAAAACAACTATATTTTGTAATCATTATTCATAATCTACTCCCAAAACACTTCAGTAGCTCTACTTTTCTTCGCTTGCAAACTTATATGTTCTATAATCATTAAAGTGCAACAACCTCCACAATAACCAGCCTTCAATTTGATTTTCCGTTCCTAGGTTAATCAGAAACATAGATTGCCGTGCTACTCATAAACCTTCTTGGTAGAAGTTCAATTATTTGATGAAAAAATACCACCAAAGCAACTTAAATCATCTAAAGGATGTGGGTGCATTTGCTAGTGTGCGTATATTATATATATATATATATATATATATAATATATATATATATATATATATATATATATATATATATATATATATAATCATCATCATTTAATGTCTGTTGTCCATGCTGGCATGGGTTGGATAGTTTCACCAGGGCTGGCAAGCTGAAAGGCTGCACCAGACTCCAATCTGATTTGGTATGGTTCTCTATGGCTGGATACTCTTCCCAACGCCAACCACTCTGAGAGTGAAATGGGTGCCATTTGTGCGACACCAGTCTCTGCCATGACTGCAGTTTTGCTTGATAGGTTGTCTTCTGAAACACAACATAATGCCAAAGGTCTATCTAACTAATATATATATATATACATACATATACACACACACACATGAATTGTAGATGACACCACCCAAGGTGCCATTCAGTGGGACTGAAATCAAGATGTGTATTTCCTTTGCGATCACACACCTGTTTTTGTCTTCATTCTGATCTTTCTCTCTCCAGCTGAGTAACTTTGTACTTCCTCTACAGCAAGACACTTGTATTTGTCTCACTATAACCTTTTCATTATCTAACACAAGATCACCTCCTCCCCTCTTGAAAGGGTTCTTTTTTTTTGTCTTGAAAGTACTTGGTGACCCTGTGAGTGCAGGTGCCACTTAAAAGCATCCAATTCACACTGTAAAGTGGTTGGTGTTCAGAAGGGCATCCAGCTATAAAAACCTAGCCAAAACTGAGCTCGCCTGTGCTTGTGTCATGTAAAAAGCACTGAGTCCCCTCCGCTGAGTGGTTGGTGTTAGGAAGGGCATCCAGTTGTAAGAATCCTGCCAAAACAGTCACAGAAGTCTGGTGCAGGCTTCTGCCTGGCTGGCTCTTGTGAAACTGTCCCACTCATGCTAGCATGGAAGGTGGACATTAAAACTATGATGACAATGATGATGATGTGTGTGTGTTATCTTTAAAAGATTCAGCTACATTCAAAAGTTGAGAAACAGCTGATACCACAAACAGTAGTCCTGCTTTAAATATTTTAAAATGAATCTAATATTACTGCTAAAATTCTTAAAGTATTTTTTAGTAAAATCAATATTGTTATAATTATCGACCCTGAAAGGGATCGATCACTTAAGTACTAGTTGTGCTTTGAGGGTCAGTGTTATCAACTAGCCCTCTTTGCCAAACTGGATTAGAAAGGATTATAAAGCAGCAACCTAGCAGAATTGTTAGCAGCATTTCGTCTGTCTTTACATTCTGAGTTCAAATTTCAATTAAGTTGACTTTATCTCGCATCCTTTCATGGTCAACAAACTAAGTGCAAGCTTAAAGCTGAAGGTCACTGTATATGTCAGGCTTTGCACCTATAGTAGAAAGAAATATAAAAATATACCATGAAGACAGGTACAGGCATGACTGTGTGGTAAGAAACTACTGGTGCAAGTGTGGCTGTGTGGTAAGAAGCTTGCTTCCCAACCACATGGTTTCAGGTTCAGCCCTGCTGTGTGGAACCTTCGGCAAGTGTCTTCTACTATAGTATACTTGTGAGTGGATTTGGTAGATGGAAACTGAAAGAAGCCCATCATGTGTATATATATATTCGCTGACCTGGCCAATGACAGTACTGCCTGATTGGCACCAGTGCCAGAGGAACATTAAAAGCACCACCCAAGCGTGATCGTTGCCAGGGCCACTGACTGACTCTCATGTCAGTGGCACATAAAAAGTACCATTCAAGCGTGATTGTTGCCAGCGTCACCTTACTAGTATGTGATAAACAACATTCAAGCTTGGTCATTGCCAGTGCCGCCAGACTGGCTCCTGTGCAGGTGGCACTTAAAAAATACCATTTGAGCGTGGTTGATGCCAGGCCTGCCTGACTGGCCCTCGTGCAGGTGGCACACAAAAGCACCCACTACACTCTCAGAGTGGTTGGCGTTAGGAAGGGCATCTAGTTGTAGAAAACCAGATCAGATTAGAGCCTGGTGCAGCCTTCTGGCTCGCCAGTCCTCAGTCAAATCGTTCGACCCATGCCAGCATGGAAAGTGGACATTAAATAATGACGACAATGATGATGTATGTGTATATATTTGTGTGTCTGTGTTTTTCCCTCTGCCCCTACTTGACAACCAATGTCAGTGAATTTGCATCCCCGTAACTTAGCAGTTCAGCAAAAGAGTGTGATAGAATAAGTACTAGGCTTACATAGACTAAGTACTGAGGTTGATTTGTTCAATGAAAGGTAGTGCTCCAGCATGGCTACAGTCAAATGACTGAAACAAGTAAAAGAAGAAAAAAATACAGTGGGAGTTTTTTGCCAAAATACTTTATTGTACTCACTTTCAGCAAATCATCTAAAAAAAAAAAAAAGAAATTGTTTATGCAACATTTTACTAATTCATCCAAACGTATAACATGGCACTGTGCCATATGATTCCCCAGTATCAAAGATAAAGCTATATACCATTATACTACACACTATATTATGTGCTGGTGCCACATAAAATGCACCAAATCCACTCTTTAAAGTGGTTGGTGTTAGGAAGGACATCCAGCTGTAGAAACCATTTCAAAGCAGAGTGGTAAAGCCTGTAGATCCTGGCTTTACCAGCTCCTGTCAAACTGTCCAACCCATGCCAGCATGGAAAACGGATGATAAATGATGAGTATTAAACATAACAGTAAACTAAAAGATAGAGATGCACAGGTATTGCTGTGAAGTTTGCTTTCCAACCATGTAGTTTGGGGTTCAGTCCCACTGCATGGCACCTTGAATAAATGACTTCTATTATAGCTCCCCCCCCTCTCCCCTGAAAGTTTACAAAAGCATTGTGAGGAGATTCAGTAGAAGGAAACTGAAAGAAGCTAATTGTATATGTTTTTGTGTGTGTAAAAGGGACATCATGTCAGCCTCATACTAGAAGTGTCCTTCGTTTTCAATCTTCCGTTAAAAAGCATGTCTGGTCATGAGGAAATATTTTGCTCAGAAAGAAGAAAGGGTTAGACACAGCAATTCCTGCCTGACCCATGCATGCAAGGGAAAGTGGATGTTAAAACGATGATGATGATACATACGTGTGTGGGTGTTTTACTGTCTCCTTGTCTTGACATCACGTGATTGTTGTAAACGAGCATCACTGTCATACAAGCAGTGTCTTTTGTTTCTAGCCTTCCTTTAGATCCTGTCTGGCCATGGAGAAATCTGACCTTACCTAAGAACCTTTGCAAGAGCAGAAAAGTGGATGTGAAAAGGGTGAGGATAATGATGAAAAGAATGATGATGCTGTGTGTGTGTGTGTGTGTGTGTGTGTGTGTGAGAGACCATCATTTAACATCTGTTTTCTATGCTAGCATGGGTTGGATGGTTTGATAGAAGCTGGCAAGGCCTGGAGCTGCACCAGGTTCCATATTCTCCTTTGACATGGTAGCTACAGTTGGATGCCCTTCTTAATGCCAACCACTTTACAGAGTGAACTGGGTGCTTTTTATATGGCATCCGTACCAAATATATATATATATATATACCATCTGATTCATGTCATCATGCAACAAGGATATTAAATGGTGATATTGATGATATATAATAATAATATTTATAATGTAATTAATTTTCCTATTTTGTTTCATTGCAGGAAAGACGTCTGTGTGCTCATCCGATCCTAGAAGTTTATGATGACTGCAACATTCACTTCATTGCTCCTTTAGCCAAACAGAATGAGTTCTACGTTGCAGAAGCTCAGTCAACTTCTGATGAGCAGGGTTCCGATGGTGAAGAAAGCATCTCTGCCACTGAAACTTCCAAAAGTCATTCCAATGATTCAACAAGTGAACTCTCTCATCGGAGCGTGTCGACTTTGTCTAATGTCGCCAGTGATGGTTCGACAAATACCACAGCAACTGCAGAGTTTAACGAGGAACCTGCAAGAGAAATAACTGAGTCTTCGAAATCCGAGAGCAGAGAAAAATCCCTAACTCCAGCCGAGGACATAACACCCTTTTTTTCCAAACCGCAACTTTCACCTGGTTCAGTTGACGATGACCAAGAATGGGAGAATCTTGAAAACTTTAAAACACAAGAAGAGGAAGATGAACATGTAGGCCCACCATCCAGTATTCAAGAAACAACTCATTCCCCTTTTGATCTTCCTTCACAAATTGCATCATTAGCTGGAGATATGGACAACTCCTCCCCAGAAATAGAGAACGCTGCCCCTGTGGTCATAGAGGCCACCATGCAGGAGAGCATTAGTTCACGTCTCGAAGAGTCTGGATTCAGTGAGTCGTTGTTATCGACACTTCAAGACTCTGGACTTGGTTCCGAGGAGACAAGTACTCCTCACCACGCTCACAACCTTGCCGCTTCTGCCAACACAGGTTTCACTGCCGCTGCCGCAAATGAAAGTTCTATATCATCCGAGCAACCCGAACGGCCACAGCAGCTGCAACCAACAGAAGCACAGCAGCAGCAGCAACAACCACCACAGCTTGTTGAAATAGAAAGTGACACTGCTTCGGAACATAGCAACAGTTCATCGAGTTATGAAGAAGTGAAGCTTACCGAAATTACTGATGCTTGAGCACCAAAATGACACTGGTCGAATTTTCTTCTCTCTCTCTCTCTCACCTTTTAAAAAAGAAAATAAATATAAACAAAGATGAACAAAAAAAAATGCATAAAATAAACAGAACTAATTGTGTAACAAGGAGCCAGAATTCTTAATTGTTTTGTTGGCTGTCTTTGACATTTCCCTACCCCCATCTCTCTCTCTCCTACACATCTCCTTCAAACTAACAATACTTAAAACTTGGTTTTCATTTGGAGAAAGAACCAATTGTTTGTTTGTTTATTTCTTGTTGTTTTTGTTGTTTTTATTGTTTTTTTGTTGTTTGTTTTTATAATTTTACATCTGTATAGGTGTAAAATGTGAAGTACATGCACTGTGTGTGTGTGTGTGTGTGTGTGAAAACACATCCCCCCCTTCCCCCTCCACCAAAAAAAAATAATAAAGAATATTTACGATCAGTGCAATTTCTTAATGGATTTATATAACAATACATGTGATAAGGCAGTACTACTAATGATGATGATGATGATAATAATCTCTACATGTGATAAGGGAATAAACATAAGTGTTCATACTGACTAAAATAAATATATCAGTACATGTACGAAAATAGTATATGCAGTAAATAATACATTAGTACATGTACTAACAAGACAATATTAGAATTACTACCGGGGGGAGGGGGGTGACACCAGAACATGGAATAAGCAAGTTTGTTGCAAGTGCCTCGGATTTTTCATATTGGTTATTAGCAGTATCACCAAATTACTGTACTAAGTCTGTGTGTGTGTGTGTAGAATGATGCCTTTATGCAGGCATGTGTGTGTGCATATGTATGAGAGTGTATGTATATATATATATATATATATGTGTGTGTGTGTTTATGGGAATGTGTGTTTAGAATATAATCAATGGTAAGTTTTTAGAAATGTCTTTTTGTTTTGGAAAGATTTTCTTTTAGCTTAGATCCATCTGACTTCTTTGTGTTTCTCCCCCTCCACTTCTCTTGATCTCTCATTTTCTTTCCCCATCCCTGCCCCCACTAAGTCTCATTGTCTCTCTCTTTATCAATGTTCTCAGTACTTATTCTATCATTCTCTTTTGCTGAACTGTTAAGTTATGGGAACATAAACACTCCAACACTGGTTGTCAAATGGTGGCAGTGGTGAGACAGACACGCAATGACATATATTAAAGTCCAACCCATGCATGCTTGGAAGATGGACGTTAAATGATATATATATACACACACACACACACGATAGGCTTCTTTCAGTTTCCATTTACCAAATCCACTCACAAGGCTTTGCTCAGTCATAGGCTATAATAGAAGACACTTGCTCAAGGTGCCATGCTGTGGAACTGAACCTCGAACCATGTGATTGGGAAGCAAACTTCTTACCAGTACCAGGTTTCAAACCCCCTCGCCTTCCCACTAAAACACCAAGGAAATAAAATTGTTCTTTGAAAGGCTAACAATATGCCATGGATCTGTTTTAAGTTGCGCTTAGCAGAATTGTACAACAGCAACTATAGTACCACATTGACAGGTACAATAATAATTTTAACTTTGACACAAGGCCAGCAATTTTGAAGGGAGGGGTCCCAGTACTTGAGTGAAAGGATGAAAGTTGACCTTGGTGCCATTTGAACTTGTAAAGCCAAAAGAAATGCCACTGAACATTTCTTCCGCTGCTCTAACGATTCTGCTAGCTTATTACAATAATTATGATAATGCAGGTACAATAATGACAACCACTATTTGTCAGCTGCCATTTTTTAAAAATGGAAACTACATACATTTAAGGACAACAAATGCTTCATAATAAAATAGGATGACAGACAATAGCATACAAATCTGTGTCCTAGATCTGCCCTATAAAAGCCGATCAGGACTCCTCAACAGCAGTAACTGACTGTTTCTGCTGTAGACTTACACAAGTCAATAAGCTGGCTGCCATCTAAGGACTTGTCATGCTACACTGCACACAACTGGAAAATCATTGGAGCATGAATAACCATGAGATTGTGAAACAGAAAGAAATGGGGCAACATTGAAGTATTTGGTTGATTATCTCTGTTCTAAAATGTCACTGGATTAATTAGAGTGAAACTGACTGTGAGTCCCAAGTAATAATGATTAATGGTTGGTGAAAAGGAAAGTCGAGAGGGTTGAGTTGGTCAAAGAACCAAACTGATTGATTTTATTGCTGAAGAGCAAAATCAGTCACTGCTGGCATTTCTGTCTTAGAATCTTGTGAAACACAAATATTAACCCTTTAGCATTTAAACTGGCCACTTCCAGCCAAATTATTCTATGTGTTTTATGTTCACACTGGCCAGATCCAGCCTCTCACAACTACTGTACAATATCATTCTAAAATTAAACAATTGTTTTCAAAATCTTGAAGCTACAAGATTACTTCAAGACAATGTCACCATATTGGTTGGAAGGTTCATCTAGTGCAGCCCAGAAGCACTGGAACCAACCAAAACAATCTGTAGAGAATTACACAGAACAGAAGATTCAATTCAGTTAGGTTTTTATGTGCTCTCCAACTTTGACAATGATTATGGCATATTGGAACAATTTTTTGTGGTTTATCAATAATCAAAATGACTGGGGCTAATATATTGATAACCTGTCAATAATCTATTGATATTTGGATTCCCCTCTAGGTACATCCCCTCACCACCATCCAACACAATTGACAACTGATACATTAACCCTTTTCTCTCTCTCCCCATATCTTGGTTTCCCCATGATTCCATATACCTGCCCTTTTCTGTCCCCTATCCTGGTTAACATAAACTTGTTTCATAAACTAAAAGCAAATCCTCACTTATTTCATTTAAGACAGTGGATCTAAACTGGAGTCCGCACAAGCAAAATAATAGGGCTCCACAGTAATATTTTAAGAGATTTTGCTTCAGATCTATTTACAGCAAGAAACGGCCAGCTTTCTTTCTCTAATGTTTTACATAGTTTAACATGTTTCCATGGCTGAGAACATGTTCTCTCAGAGGGTGATGTAGGAAACCTACACAAGTGAATGTGTGAAAAAAAAAAGAATTTTCAAAGAAATCTCTATAAACTAGTTCTTAAATGGCTATGGGGGAAGGGAGGGGTTAACCAAAGTAAAACAATAATGAAAGGGGTCCATATGTAAAAATGGTTGAGAACCATTGAGGTATGTTTACATGATCTGACATGTCTTGTTGTCTGTATATATTACCCATTAATTACCACAATCTGACAGAAATAATTTTAAGTGTACAAAACAGGAAACATAGTGCTTGCTTTTTTTTTTATATTTTCTTGCTTTCATATAGAAAGTAGCAGAGCTGGTTCTTGTAGGTTGGTCGAGTGTGCAAGGACTGGCCTCCATCCTGTCCCCTATCAAATGACCCAATTAATTTAACTGTAAGTTTACAGAGTAGGAGAGATTCCCTGCTGTGAGCAGAAACACTGTAAAATTTACAAATGTTTAATTAATATACAGTGTTGAATGTAACTTCTTATGGGTCTGGAGGAAAAAGAACAAGAGAAACTGCTGCTGGACTCAGTGAAAGACAAGAGTTGTTTCAAACATCTTGATCTATCTTATCCTTGGATCCAGACCCTGGTAAAGATTACATGTTCTACCTGAGATGACAGGTGTACAGAAGACTATCTTCTGTCATCGGACACGGACATCCAACACCTGGTGTCTATGTTATTAGAGACCACAAAGGTTTTCATGGCAATAAAATAGCAAGAGATAAGGCTATATTATAATATCTGCTATTGCTTCTTCCAAATAGACATAAGGCTAGAATATTTTCAGTTAAGATAGAGGTAAATGGCAATAGTTTGGGTCCTTTCTCTTCTGAAGACAGAAGCTGTTTGATAGAGTAAAAATGGCTCTGAACTTGAACTAGAACTCTGTGAGTGGAGTCGGCTCTCTAATAGTATTTCCTGTGCTAGACAAGGAATGTTAAAGCCTATCAACTACTCCCTAAGGTGTATTATATCTTTGAAACTATCATAGATCCCTTTGCGAGTGGCCTCACAAATGTAATAGCCTAAGGCCTCCCTTCATCTAATCCCAACACTGAGTCTATAATAAAATACTTGAGTACCTTCAATGTAATTAACTACATTTTGTTTATTAGTTTACACTCGCCCCTCACCCCACCTCATAACACAAAACAGCTGCTAATTGTTTTTTTGTGTGTTTATATATTCCAAAACACTTTATCCTCCCTTTTTCTCATCCTCTGTGATATAAAGTTAATTCTGGTCAAGGCACAGGTTTATTTTAAACAACACTTGCTTTCAACAATTGGAATTATTCCCATCTGGGGTGTAAATCATTAAGAGAATCGTAAGAAATTTTGAAAATTGCTAAAGAAGAAACCAGATTAATATTTATGGAAAAATGTCAGTCCTAGTAGGCTACACTTCACACAAGATATCTGCACCAGCAGACAACATTACATATAAACACTTCCACTCACACACACGCAATTCAGATTGTAGCCATAAGAAACATATTGAATAGAATGTTCTAGTGTTTGAGAGGTAGATTAGTGAACAACGAGGAGAGAAAATATTTAATGTTTCAGGAAGAGTACTTTATGAGAGAATGAGGGGATATAAGATAAGTCTTCTTTATAATTATATATCTTTTACAGATTACGTACTCACTGATTCCTATAAATAATATGGGAAGTGTTATATAATGACTTATGAAAAAAATATCTTAACTTTCACAAACACACACAGCATCATTTTGGTTGTACATATGTATTTTTAATATTTCCATGTTGACATGTGTTGGACAGGTTTACAAGATGCTATTTTTCTTAGACACTAAAATCCTGGAATTTTGCCTGTTTTTGTTTTTTTAACAACCAAATGCTCAAGTTTTATCAGCCATGGCAATAGAACAGGATAGTGGCTTTATTGTGATATGAGCACAAAATGTTCTCTCTCTCTCTCTCTCCAGACTTGAAGGTTTTTTCTCCTCTCCTTCTTATATCCTGAGCCACTCGCTCTAAGTCAGAAACTTCAAATATATCTTCATTCCCTCAATGAACTCATATTTTTAAGTGGAGACAATAACAGAATGAATTGACATCAATCTAGTATATTCCTGGTATCTATTAGTTGATCAAACCCCGTGAAGAATGAAAGCTGAACTCAAGTCTGGTGAGATTTGAACACAAATCAGTGATACACTAAGCTGGCTAACAGAAAGTGTGAACACAATCTCCAGATTTTCTTTATTCTTCAATATAAATACTATATATATGTGTGTGTGTGGTGTGTGTGTGTGAGCGAGTCTATTTACATACATGTGTGTGTATGCATATATATATGTATATATATATATATATAGATATATACATACACATACATACAGGTATGTACGTATGTGTGTGTGTATAAATATATATATAGATAGATCTGTTTGCTTGTGTGTGTTAGTATGATTGTGCTAATATTTTCAGTGTAAAGTGATATTAGATAAAAGCACCAATTTGAGACAAGAAAAACAGGATTTATGACTTTCTTGTGTAAAGTATGAGGTATCATTATGCTTTATATGAGGAAGAAGAGAAAATGTGGTTTGTGTGACATTCATGCCCTTATCAAGGATACTAGTTACAAAATTTCGTATGGATTTGATTTGATGATGATGATGATGATGATACATATGAAGTTGTTTCCGGTTTGTTTTGTTGGTTTTTTTTTCCATTTTCTTTCTGTAAACTCTAAAAAAAAATGGATAATAAAAATGTTCAAAAAAATGAGTTAGAAAGGAACTATTTCTTGTGTTTGGTAACTTGTACCAGTTTTGGTTCTATTGTGATATATGTTCTACAGTGGGTCATCATAGCAGATGTTACCATTTACAGTTCTGAACAGATGCAGTGGAATCTTTTGGCTACAATCTTAAACACCTGACACTATGTCTCAGGAGGTTAAAGGTTGTCTGACTTGTCTTCATTGCTAAACACTAACAAAGAAACTGCATCTAAATAAAATGCAATGTGTGTTGCTAAACACCTACAATGACCCTCTTTTCACTGCTAAACATCCGCACTAAGATTGTGTCTAGATCTAAACATTGAGTCTGTGTCTAGTTCTAATAACCCACAAGGGGTGTGTCTACATTGCTCAATAATTGCTCAATAGCTACATGGTTTTGTAATGTTAAATGTTTATGGCTGGACTGTCTTCATTGATGAACATCAATAATGAGTCTGTGTTTAGCTCTAAACACTTGTAAAGAGATTTTTCTGCAATACTAAACATCTACTGTAAGACTGTCTATAGTACTAAACATCTCCAATGAAACTTCATCTGAAATGCTAAACATCTCCAAGAAGAATGTGTTCATTGCTAAACATTTACAAGATTTTGTCTGCAATGCTAAACACAAAGTGAGACAGCCTATGGAGCTAAACATGAGAATGTGATAAGTAATACCTGCAGTATGATTTTAAATGCAAAACTAAACACCTAAAATAATACTGTCTAGTGCTAAACACATAGTTCAACTGCTAAATATCTACAATGAGACTTTAGTTCTTAATATTTATAAAAAGACTTTACAATCTGATGCACATGCAAAAAGACTGTCCATGGTGCTAAACACTATGAGATTGTTTCCAATATTAAACACCTACAATTGCATTGCTAAATGTCTAACATGGGATTTTGGCAACAGTGCTAAATATGTGTTGAGGAAACTTGGCTGAAGTACTTTTGAAGTACCTGACAAGAGATTTGGGTTGCATCTGCTGTGACACTTCAGACCAGGAGTTTAACATCTATACAGAGGCTAGATTTTTTTATAATGAATTATAATTTGCAGTGAAACATTACATGTTTATCTATGATGGCTTTAGCAATGATATTCAATTGTTTGACATTCGTTATCTAGGATCTTGCTAGTGAAATATCACCACCATCATCATCATCATCATCATCAATATCATTATTATTGAACAAAGCAGAGGAAGTCAGATGTGATACATAATGATGGTACATTCTTCAGGACATCTAATGATTCTTGCAATCAAACTTTATTGGAAATAACTTGTCCATCATTCTATCAGAACTGACAGAAACATTTTAATGTAAATAAATGTCTCTTAAACTCTAAGAGGCTTTCAGGAAATTAGTTCAAGTTTCTTGGTGTTAAGCAGAGGAAAGATTAAATTTTTCACCATATAGAATACCTGACAATCTCAGGTAACAAACCCCAGATAAACTGGTGCTTATTTCCCCCATCAGCAACAAGGTAAACTACTAATATATGTAAAACTGTGTACTGCCAAAATAGATGAGTACTTGCAGTGAGGTTAACTGTTAAAATTCTGTTGAGAATTTTTGTTAAGTGAAAAGCCCAGTCCTCAACTGATTCTGTTACAGAACAGAAATGAATGGACAGAGGAAGAGAACAGACTTTTCTTCTTTACTTTAGAGTCTTAACTTCTAAAATGAATGTCAACACGGTTAGTACTTTTCTTGTGATATTGTGTGTTTTAGGACTGGCTGACAGATGCAGTCCTGTGTGGTATTGTGTTGTACAGGAAGTTAAGAGCTGAACTCAAGATGTAAATGCTGGTAGTCCCGACACCATTATTCACTTTAGTCATTTTGCTTCTACTTAAATAAAATTTATACCAGTGATATACTGAGGTTGAGCTGTCCCTTTATGTTATATAGTCCTTACAGAAACAAGAAGACAAAAAAGAAAGCAAAAAAAAAAAAAGATTTTTACGTGACTCAAATAGAAACCACTAACCCCCATTAGTACATTCATTAAATTCATTAAATATTTTCAAAATACACCTAAACATTTAAACTATTATCTTATTCAAATAATATGTTTGTGCATGTATGTGTATTTCTCACCTTAATTGTGCAATCACACGTATACATGCATTCATACACACTCACATCACAAGAATGTGGACATTATTGCAGACATATACATACATTTTGTTATCTTTTGATTCTCTTGCTTCAAATTTGACAAAATTCCTTCTGTTATATTTCATCAATAACCAGAATTATTCTAATCACTATTGTGGAATCCTGTGAGTTACTAACTTTCAATAAAAGATCTCAAACTTTGCCAATTCACATTCTACAGAAATTTTCTTTTTTACTATTGTTATGGAATTTAAAAGCAGCAAAAAAAAATCACATATATTGCTATTTGTTTTTTTTTTTGCATCTTTATTAGTTTTTTTTTCTTGTACTGATGAATTTTATATTTTATTTATACTACTTTTTTATATTTTACTACTCAACTTATTCATAATTTTTGGAATTTCAAATTCCCAGCATGCCTCAAGTTGTCACCTGATTCACTAAGGAAAAAATTAGGTATGTTTTGCTCTTTGCTTTATCAATATTCCGGTCCCTTCCACATTTCTGAAGTTTATTCTCTATTTCTATCAATGAACACATCTAATATGATATATATATATATATATATTTACATATATTTATATATATATATATACACACTCACACACATATATACATACACACATATACATACAAATATGTGTGTGCATGTTCCTTTAAAAAAACAAGTACTAGGGTCAATTTTCTCAACTAAAATTCTTCAGGGCAGTGCCCCAGCATGGCCACAGTCTAATAACTGAATAAAGTAAAATATATATCTGCATGTATGTATATATGTATGCATGTGTGTGTGTGTGTAAACATCAATACAGCATACTTAATGTATGTTTGTAGTTGAAAAACCAGAATCTATGCTTTTCGTCAGGGAAAAAAATCCCTTTGTAGACATATTCTTGTCTACTCTAGGCATAAGGCGCGAAATTTTGGGGGAGGGGGCCAGTTGATTAGATCAACCCCAGCAAGCAACTGGTACTTAATTTATTGACCCCAAAAGGATGAAAGGCAAAGTCGACCTCGGCGGAATTTGAACTCAGAACATAAAGACAGATGAAATACCGCTAAGTATTTCACTTGGCGTACTAACACTTCTGCCAGCTCACTGCCTTAGACATATTGTGTGAAAAAACAGTACAGTAATCCCTCAACTATCGTGGGTGTTACATTCCAACCTGCCATATGATAGGTGAAAATCCGCAAAATAGAAACAGTTCTGTACTGTACAATTTTTTTTTTATAATTTGTATATCTCTATATATAAAACTGAAATGCGTTTTTACCGCTTGGATTGCTTTCAATGCCACTATGTCCCGTCCGATTCGCTCCGAAATTTACAGGGACATGTAGAATGAGGTGACAATGCCCGTGGGCTACCTTAGAAATCCCTATCTTAAAAGGTGTGGTTGCTAGGGGCCATCTTCCTCACTCACGCTATTTCCTCTATTCCCCTCTAACTCCCCTTCATGTATAACTTTGACAAGTCCACTCCCGTTATTTAATGTAAAGTTCGTCAGATAATAGGGAGAATTATCATCGCCACAACTTATGTATATGTCTTCCTCACTCACTCACTCTTTTTCCTAATGATAATTATCATCGCCACCACCACCAACACACAATACTCACTTTATTTCATACATTCCCATTACTTTCACTTCCTCAAACGGGCCTTCTTTTATGTATCTGTCTGTGTGAAAGAGAGAGATAACTGAAATTTTTTACTCGGTTTTTGTAGTGCGTGCGTGTGTATGCATGTATGTGTATATGTATGTATGCATGTATGTGTGTGTGTATGTATCTATGTATGTGTGAGTGTGTATGTATGTATGTACCTTTGCCTGTTTATGTAACAGTCTGCTATGTAGAAAATAATGAGGTTGATTCAATGGAAATACATACATACACACACACACATACATACATAGATACATACACACACACACATACATGCATACATACATATACACATACGTGCATACACACGTACGCACTACAAAAACCGAGTAAAAAATTTCAGTTATCTCTCTCCTTGTACCCAGAGTAGAAAAAAAATTGTAGCAGTGGCTAAGGTGGCAAGGTGGCTGAAACATTAGCACACCTGGCAAAATGCTTAGCAGTATTTTGTCTGTCTTTACATTCTGAGTTCAAATTACTCCAATTTTCGCATGGTTTCTATGGTTGGGTGCCCTTGCTAATGACAACCACTTTACTGAGTGGACTAAATTCTTACATGGCACCAACACCAGTGGGGTTACCAAGTAACTTGTAAACCAGACCCTCTTGAGTGGGGATGTAGTATTGAGGATTTATGTCAGGAGATGAGCGGTTGAAGTACGAAGGATGGGGATGGATGTCTTGCTGTAGAGAAGATATATGACTATCCCAGCTGGAAACAGAGAGAGGATGGTGGAGATGAAGTGCCAGGGTGTATCCACAAGATACAAGAAACTTAGAGAAAGAATAAGGACTGAGAATCAGGAATGGGTGGGGAGGTTTATGAGAGTGAGGAAGGAGAGTAGCAAATGGTTTGAGATGGAGATAAATGGTGAATGAGAGGAAGGTAAAGGAAAAATAAGAGAGGGTCAAGGAGGAGGAGGAGGTGATAGGTGGCATTGCTTAAAGAAGAGGAGATAGAGAGCAACAATATAATAAAACTATAGGCTAGAAATAAGGCAATGATGAGAAGTGTGGGAGAAGGAGAGAGATGATGCACAGGGACAGAGGTGAAGGTCAGAGACACTCAGGGGTGGATATAGGGACAAAAAAGGTGGAGGGTTCATCAATGGAAAATATGAGAATATATTCAGGAGAAAGAAGCATTCAATGAAAAATAAAATGGTAAGGATTACTATCGAGTATGCGGGATAGAGGACAAGGGAATTGGTTAGGGTTAGACTAATAATTGAAAGCATTCATCTGACATGAAGTCATTCTAGTCCTTAGGTTATATAATTTATTCAGTTATCCATCCTGGTTTTTCCTGTCTGTTTTTGTATCATCTATCTGTCTGTATGTTTTTATTGTTGTCCGTTATGTTCTTATTGTTTTGTTTTTTTTACTTATATATTTATATAAATCTCATGATTTAATGTGTCAATGTATCTTCCCCCTCTCTCCTGAGGTAGCCATGTATCTTCTTTACTGCATGTGTATATGTGTCCGTCCGCCTGTATGTAAGTACGTACATACATACATACATACATATACATACATACATACATACATGGACCATGGATATGAAATGATTATCAATGTGTGTGTGTGTGTGTGTGCGTGTGTGAATATGCAAGGATGGCTGTTTTATGATGTTCACAATCCATACCCGTACAGAGAAATCAGATGCAAAAAAAAAATGATGAAGACAAACAACAGCAGTGATGACTAGCAGTGGTGGTGGTGGTGGTGGAGATGATGATGATATATGCATATGACTCTACATTCTGAGTTCAGATGTAAACCAAAGTTAACTTTTACCTTTCATCTGCCTCTCCATAACCAATCAAATACGCGAATCTTTTCAGTTTGAACGGCAGTTTTTTCTAGCGGCGTCATATGAAATTGTCACCCATAATTATGACTCTAGTATCAATCTATTGCATTTCAATCTATTTTAGGGTTCGGGTTAGTTAGGGTTAGGGGTGGAGGGAAGGGTATCTTTTTTCTTCACAAATGTAAATAAACCCAATCTGTTTCTTAAACGAGGGACATATTCATACGGCACAGAATGTTGTTTACCTCAATGGACGTCAGTGATTGGTTGAAATTGCAGAAATTGAAGAAAAAAACAACAAATATCTTACAAACTATAGAATTTTCTCAATAAAGCCAAGAGAAAATGATGTTTTATAAACACATTCTACCAGTATACTAAGTTTAAAATTTTTTAGTTACTAGAAATTATGTTAAAAACTGCCATTCAAACCGAAAAGATCCAAATAAGCTGCTCCAGTCTGGTCTTGCTCCAATCAACTCTCTCCCCTCCCTTACACACCCATGAACTACCTACTTTCTTATGCTATAGATATGAAACATCTGAACGTTATCATCACACACCTGTAACGAAGACATGAATCGATTAACGCTCTGAACACCTCAATTATTTTCAAAAATAGGATCATTTTCAGGGCAATGCGTCAGGTTTGTTGAACCACTCAATAGAACGGTTTGGTAGCAGTAATTTAGTAATCACCAGCAGAGACTTAAATCATATTTAAGCTTTATATAAAGTTTTTAAGTTATACTTTAAACAAAAAGTTACAGAATGGGTTTCTTTCTCTCCCTTCATGTACACATGTATGTATAGCTGATTGTATGTGTGTGTGTATTATGTCATATGTAAACGAACATAAATTTGTTTTTGAAGCACTGAAATGCATCTTTTTCTGCTCTGTAAGGTTTTATCCTATATATGCTGTTCTATAGGTACTTACGCATTAAAAAATATATCTTTCTACTTGTAATATATATATCAGTGATGAAGACAATATTTATCTGTATATGCCACCCTTGTTATTTAACATAACCTGGTGGTCACTGAGAAAGCTGGACGTAGACAAATGACATAAAAGAAGTCTAAAATGGGAGATAGAAATGAAGTTGGAGAGGACATCGGCGAGTGGTTGTTTCATATATATATATATATATATATATACACACACACAGTAGTCCCTCGCCATATCATGGTTAACCTATCGCGCACTCAGTACATCGCGGATTTTTCGGGGCAAATATATGTAAATTTATTTATAACACGAACTCCTCAGTATATCCGGCTTCCTGCGGCCGCAAGTATTTATAGCTTTTTAGATTTTAATTATTTCTGTGTGAGGTTTTGGAACGTAACACCCGCGATAGTCGAGGGATTGCTGTATGTATATATAATAATAATGACAATAATCCTTGGGTTGAATTTATTAAACATTTAATGCATCGCTACGTGCGTTTCCATAAAGCTATGCATTAAATATTTATAAATTCCATGAAAATATTATTATTATTATTATTACCATATTTATCCTACATTATATCAGTACAGTGAAGGCACAGTGGCCCAGTGGTTAGAGCAGCGAACTCGCAGTTTTGATTCCCAGCCCGGGGGGGGGGGGGGCATTGTGAGTGTTTATTGAGCGAAAACACCCAAAGGAACCCTGCTGTACTCTTTCACCACAACTTTCTCACTCTTTCTTCTTGTTTCTGTTGTATCTGTATTTCGAAGGGCCAGCCTTGTCACCACACTGTTTCATGCTGAATCTCCCCGAGAACTACATTAAGGGTAACACGTGTCTGTGGAATACTGAGCCACTTGCAAGTTAATTTCACGAAGCAGACTGTCCCCGTTGATCGGATCAACTGGAACCCTCGTCGTCATAACCGACGGAATGCCACGATATCAGTACAGCTCAATGCAACCCCGAAAAACTGTTTCATCGGTCAGCATCGTTGGACCCTGGCAAGCGTAATAGAACAGGTTTATTTGCATATTCAAAACGTTTTCCCGTAAACAAATTTAAAAGGAAGATATATGTGTGTGTACATAGGTATACACACACACGCACACACATATATATATATGACCTCAGGAACAAGCAATATAATATGACTAAACTTTGAAGTAGAATAATATATTAATTCTAAGTGGAAACTTTATCACAATCTAATTGCAAGGAAACAAAGAAACAGAAAAAGAAAAGCAGGTGGAATTAAGCAGCAAAAGATGGAGGGGGGAGGTAATGAGCCACATGAGGCAGACTAAATGACACCAACATGAGAGAAAACACAAAGCTCTGTCTTTGTCAAGCAACGATGGGAACGTTAGATAATAATACATAGGAGGAAGAAAGAGAGAGATGCATTTGATATGATCCCCCTGCCCCCACCTCTGACCCCCGTCCAATCAGAAGATGTACTCGACCCAATATTAACCAATCACTTCACAAATATAAAACAAAAGAGACGTTTTTTTTTTGTCCCAGCAAAGTATTTTAGAGTATTTTGATCTGTTGACTGTTCGAGCCACAAATAACTGAAAAAAAAAAAAATAAATAACCCACCATGTTGCTAAGTAACCATGTGTGTGTGTATGAAGTGACCACACAGCATTTCAACAACTGTTACATTATTCAAATAACTGATTCTTTTGCTTGTTCTGATTTCGTTTCTTTCTTTCCTTTTTATCAAAATAATCCACGGCTCTCTCGACACAGAATAATAAGCGGTGAAAGAGTTAACTTTTGAAAAACAAAACTAGGTTTTTAAAACCCTAAATTCTAATAAAACAAAAAAAAAATTATATGTATTTAGGTGCAGAACTGGCTGTATGGTTAAGAAGTTCACTTCCCAACCACAAAGTTTGGGGTTCGGTCCCACTGTATGTTACCTCAGGCAAATATAGCCCCAGGCCAACCAAAGCCTTGTGAGTGGATTTGATAGACAGAAACTAAAAGAAGCTCGTTGAGTATATGTGTGTGTTTATTTATATATTCTTTTACATGTTTCAGTCATTTGACTGCGGCCATGCTGGGGCATCGCCTTGAAGACGTTTTAGTCAAATGAGTCGACCCAGTGCTTATTTTTTTAATGTCTGATACTTATTCTATTAGTCTCTTTTGCCAAACAGCTAAGTTATGAGGAAGTGAATACACCAATGCTGGTTGTCAAACAATGGTGGGGGACAGACACACACACCATTTACGACAGGCTTCGTTCAGTTTCCATCTATCAAGTCTACTTACAAGGCCATGGTAGAAGACATTTCGTCAAGGTGCCAGGCATTTGGACTGAACCCAGAACCATGTGGTTGGGAAGCAAGCGTCTTACCACACAGGTGTGTGTGTAAAAAGGTTGAATTAGATTCGTCCTATAATTTGGAGGATTCCAAAACGCTTACTAATATAGATTCTTCATATTTTGATGCTAGCTTATTGGCGTGAAGTTGCGAATAAGAAAACAGTACTTGTACATGGTGTGTTATGTGAATTTATGGAATGAAATCCCATAAATCTCAACAATTTTGATAAAAATGGAGAAGAGAAGATGTCAGAATATATATGAAAATTTTAATTCATGCAGTCGATCGTATCGTACAGCAATATAAAAATCATGCAAATTCATGGTTGGATAGAATTAATTAAATTAATTATATACCACTGTAGTCTTTAGTGTAAGAAGTATAAACAAAATTTCTACAAAGGACTTAAGAAAGGAAAAAGCAGAATAGAATCTCGGAGATTCATATTTATCCTTTTGAGAAAGAAAGATATGTGTGAGTCCAGTTAGGTATTAACTAAACGATTGCCTGCATGAATTAAAATTCTCTGATGTATTTTAACATCTTCTCTTCTCCACTTTTATCAAAATTGTTGAGTTTTATGGGATTTCTTTCCATAAATTTACAACACACCATATACAAGTATATATATATATATATATATATGATGCTGTTGACTTTCTAACTTCTGAAATGTCTAAAATTCTGAAACAAACTGTATGAAAGCAGGGGCACAAAAAAAAAGCACCTGTGCTAGTACCATGTAAAAAGCACCCAGTCCACACTCTGTAGAGTGGTTGGCATTAGGAAGGGCATCCAGCCAAGACAATTGGAGCCTGTTGCAGCTTTCCAGATAGCCAGCTCCTGTAAAAGCATCCAACCCATGTTGGCATGGAAAACAGATGTTAAACGATGGTGATGGTGACCTTACAATGATGATGGCAGTCAATCTTTCCATCAAACCAAGGCAACCAGTTTTCATTGTCTTCTCGAATTGTTGATGATATCAGTCAGTTACAACACCTGACAAACTTAGTACTGCATTCCTTGTGATCATTTAACATCCATTTTGCAGGCTGGCTTCGGTTGGAGTGATCATCTGGAGCAAGCAAGCCAGGCGATTGCAGGAAGTTCCAATGTCTGCTGTGGCATTGATTCTATGGCTAGATGTTCTTCCTAATGCTGAACCACTTCAAAGAGTGTATTGAGTCCTCTTTACGTGGTACCGGCACTAATGAGTTCACCAAGTAATTTGCAAGACAAGATCCCTCAAATGACTGGGGATGGGGTATTGAGGGAGGTGACCATAAGCCAGATGTTGACAGATTAAAGTAAGACAAGCGAGACAGAAACAGGTGTCATGCTATAAAAGAGAAACATCAATTCCCCCCTCCCAGGTGGAAGAGGGGGCGGAGGGAGATGAAGGTGTGACAGGATATACGGATTATAAATCGATATTATTATTAATTATAACAAAAACTAAACAAGTCCAAAACATGCTGAATCCATTTTACTGCAGCTATGCTTTGAGAAAGTCACGACCATCACGTCCCTATAAAATTCAATTTTGATGTCTTCCTGGCAAAAGAAAATAACTTTGTACAAAGGGAGATAAGTGAATTGAACCAAACAATATATATACCCAGTAGTAAATAAACCTAGCTAAAATATGTAGAGTGTGTGTGTGTATATATATATATAGGGTTAGCCAAAAGTCACCTGACAGTAAATCAAGAAAACCTTTTAATTCCAAGATTAAAACAATGAAATTTATATATAAGACTTTGCTAATAAATGGATAAATGTTGAAAAAAGGAGAAAAACAGTGATTTTAACTTATGGCATTCAATTATTAAACATTCATAATTGGAATGAATAAATAAAATTGAATATTAAGTATTTAAGGGATTCTGATTTACTGTCAGGTGACTTTTGGCCAACCCTGTATATACATTAGTAGTGGTATATTTTTGTTTAACCCAGAACATGACTAAAATATGTGGGGTATATATACTTCCATAGTAATATTTTGTTGAACAATAAACATTGCTAAAATATGGATGATGATGATGTATATATAGGGAGAGTTTACGAAAAAAACAAAATATGAAGACAGGTGGTGTACAAAACAAATAGATGTATTAGTATAACGCTCGGGAATAGAAAAAGTCTTTCACGTTTCAAGCCTATGCTCTTCTACAGAAAGGGACACAGAAAAAACAAGAAGAGAAAAAACTATATATATATATATATATAATATATATATATATATAGTTGAAATTTATAGAAAAACAAAAGACGAAGACAGGTGTATAAGCAACAAGCAGGTATAATAGTTTGATGCTCGGGAAGGTGAGAAAGTCTTTTACGTTTCAAGGCTATGCCCTTCAATAGAAAGGTATAAGAAAAAACAAATAGAGAGAGAATAAAAAACTTTAGAGATAGCAATCAATCATGGTGACTGGCTGGACAAAGGTAGTTAGACAGGAGAGCTAGGAAGAAGGGGAGATAATATATAAAGGGGGGATGGTACAAAATTAGTAACCAACGTAAAATGAGTAATTTCTGATTTTTTGTTATTTTCTCTGTTTGAAATCATAAGATTGCAAGGATTGCATCATCTTTGGGAATAAAAATTGGTCAGCAGAGTTCTTGTTGCAGTTGAAAGAGTTTGGAACATAGCCAAGTGACAGATATTTTTTTTCCAAGAAACTTTTCCTTAACTTTCACCGAATTAGGTATGGGGTAAAGATCATTTGCCAACATAATATGGCAGTCTTGGTTTAGGACGAATGTTGCTGCAATTTAGCCCTAGGAGACATCATCACCAGCTGGCTATACGACACAATCTGTGTCCTTATATTTTCGAACAAGGGAATCTAGCACCCCCCACTCAGCTCAAAACAATATCTGTGTATTGCGATTTACAGATATTGTTTTGAGCTGAGTTGGGGTGCTAGATTCCCTTGTTTGAAAATATAAGAACACAGATTGTGTCACGTAGCCAGCTGGTGACGTCTCCTAGGGCTAAATTACAGCAACATTCGTCCTAAACCAGGACTGCCATATTATGTTGGCAAATAATCTTTACTCCAAAGTACTGTTGCAGAATATCTCTCATTGTGAGATTTACAAATAGTAATTTCCCAATTAGGTATGTTTAGTCAAGGGAGTAGCAGAAAAGAAGTTTGCCAATGTTCTTATTTCTTTATTGCTCACAAGGGGCTAAACATAGAGGGGACAAACAAAGGGATTAAGTCAATTACATCGACCCCAGTGCATAATTGGTACTTAATTTATCAACCCTGAAAGGACGAAAGGCAAAGTCGACCTTAGCGGAATTTGAACTCAGAACGTAAAGACAGATGAAACACATGCTAAGCATTTCATCCGGCATGCTAACAATTCTGCCAGCTCGTTTGCCAATGTTCTGTGATGTGAGGACCAGATACTTGACGTTTTACAGACTGCAAGATAGTGTGTGAGAGAAAATCATGGTGCCATAGGAGAGAAATATGTCCACATGGATGATGGTTCACTTGTATCTAATGATTCTACAAAGAAAGACTCTTCGAAATGCCATTATGAAAGACTGCTAAATGAAGAAAATGAATGGGAGAAAGAGAGTGCCAAATGTTGACCTGAGGGACCAGCTATTCAAATTGATAGTATCTTGGTAGATAAAGCAATTAAGGATATGAAGACAAGGAAAGCCCCTGGCCTATCAGGAATCACTGCTGAGATGCTTAAAATAACTGGTGGTGTAGGTTATGGGCTAGTCACCCTTAACCAGGTGTTGCACAAAGGAGTCATACCCAATGACTGACATAGCAGCACCATAGTCAACTACTACAAAGGTAAAGGTGATGCCTCAGATAGAAATAATTACAGAGATATCAAATTGTTGGATCAGGTGATGGAAGTCACCGAGTGGGGGTTCTAAGCCCAACTAATTAGGGAGAAAGTTAGCGTAGATGAGATGCAGTTTGGTTTTGTGCCAGGGAGAAGAGTTAACCTAGCAAAAACTAAAGTCTTAGTAAGTAGGAAAGCAGACAAATCACAAATCCCTTCAGGTAGATGGCCCTGCTCAACCTGTAGGTAGATTTTCCATATGATGTACCTGGTGTAAGCTATGGACACATAATAGGTGCAGCAATATCACAGGAAGGTTAACAGGGAAAATAGTTCTTGAGTGTGGGAGATGCACAGGTACAATCAACACTAAAAATGTACAGAAAATAGATTTCATCAAATGCCAGGGGTAAAAAACTTCAAGTAGTTCATAGCGTCTGTTATCTAGGTGACCAAGTCAGTAGCAGGAGTGGATGCTCTGAGAGAATAGCTGATAGAGGAATAGGTTGTGCAAACTTCAGAGTTCCTACCTCTGTTGGTAATAAAGGGCTCCTCCCTCAGAGGGAAAGGCAGATTGTATGATGCCTGTGTGCGAACAGCTGTGAAACATGGGCTGTGACTTGCAAGGACATGCATAGGCTTGTAATAAATGAAGCTAGTATGCTTCGCTGAATGTGTAATGTCAGTGTTGTAAGAGAAAAGCTGGGCATAAGAGGCAATAGATGTGGTGTGCAAGATGAGGACAGCTGTATGAAGAAGTGCCACACTCTAACTGTGGAGGCAACTTGTGTAAGAGGTAAACCCAGGAAGACATGGGACAAGGTGGTGAAGCATGATCTTCAAATGTTGGGCCTCATGGAGGTGATGACCAGTGACCGAAACATTTGGCAATATACCATGCTTGCTTGAGAAGACCCATCAAGTAGAATCATAGCTGTGGTCGTCATTGTTGGTGTCACAGAACCGGCACCCATGACAATGGCATGTAAAAAGCACCATTCAAGCATTGGGCAATGTCTCCAATGCTGGTGTCATGTAACTAGCACCCATGCCTGTGGCACAAAAAGTACCTTCCAAATGCTGGGCTTTATGGAAAAAATGACAAACGACATGCTTGAGAAGACCTATCAAGCCAAATGAAATAGTTGTGGAAGATATTGGTGTCATGCAAACCGACACCAGTGCTAGTGGCACATGAAAGCACCCACTACACTCTTGGAATGGTTGGCATTAGGAAGTGCATCTAGCTGTAGAAAACCATGCCAAATCAGACTAGAGCCTGGTGCAGCCCCTCAACTTACCAGCCCTGGTCAAACTGTCCAGCCCATGCCAGCATAGACAACAGACATTAAACGATGATGATGATGAATATTCTTTTCTCTGTTGGAGTCCAATCAATTTTTTCCCTCAATTTCATAATTTTCAATTTTCAAAAAATGTCTAAAGTGGTGCAAAATGAGCTAATTTCAATAATTTGTTTTTCTTTAACTGTTGGGTACATAAATATATGATGAAGAGAGCCATTCCAGCAGATCATAAAGAAGCTATAGAGAATATTTTATGTTGATTTAATCAAGTTTTGTTATTTTCATATCGTGAGCTATTTCTCCCTGATCCTTTCATTTTACCTTGGTATTTTGAATTTTTTATGCATTTCTGATCTTTCTGATATCTAAGAGTGGTTATTGATGCATATGAAGCGGTTTTCACATGCAATTCTGAAGAATTGAAGAGGCAAATTCACTTTATCTCAGCTGACTTGTTTTGTGTTTTATATTTTCAAAGAGAATTGTAATAATTTTCTCAAATAGTGTTCCGATTATGTTATAATGTTTTTTATGCATTTGAAGAAGGTCATTTGTTGTTAGAGTTTTTTTAAGGATGTAAACATTTATAAAAAATATTGTTTTTCTGAACGTCAAAAATGCAGTAAATACTCTTCATTGTGCCTTACTTCCTATATAAATAAATATATATATATATATATATATATATATATATATATATATATATATATATATATATATATAATAATGAAGGGTGAAATTAATTAATTTGGAATAATTATCAATTACACCAAGTAGTCTTCGGCATGTAAAAGCCTCATTCGAGGAAAATTTAAGTAATACTAAGCAATAAAGGGTTTAGCAACGAATTGCCTCACCACATACCGAATTTAGAAATAGCAGTCAAAGAGTTATAGCTATTTCTTCTACTAAAAAGGGAGATCTCAGTAAAAACAGCAATTGGAAGGCAGACACAAACAGGTAAGAAAGAATGAATTGACGGCAATCTATCATACAATTTCAAGTTATCTACGGACGTACGTTTCGAAATCAAGTTTTTAGGAAAGCATAAGAATTAAATATCAAATAATTCTATCTTACCAAAAACTTCTTTTCTCTTCAGCGTAGAATACTATAATCATAAATGATTAAATATTGAATTTTGAGATACTAGAAGGCACCAACTCAACTCAGTATCAGAGCGAGCTAGAATCCGCAACTAGTATCACCGAATTCAATGTGTGAATGGAAAGATTGTGTCACCAGCCCCTTCCCACCCGCGTGTAGCCAAAACAAGATGCTGTGGTCATCTACTGAGATAAAATATGGTTATCCGTAATAATGAAGGGTGAAATTAATTAATTTGGAATAATTATCAATTACACCAAGTAGTCTTCGGCATGTAAAAGCCTCATTCGAGGAAAATTTAAGTAATACTAAGCAATAAAGGGTTTAGCAACGAATTGCCTCACCACATACCGAATTTAGAAATAGCAGTCAAAGAGTTATAGCTATTTCTTCTACTAAAAAGGGAGATCTCAGTAAAAACAGCAATTGGAAGGCAGACACAAACAGGTAAGAAAGAATGAATTGACGGCAATCTATCATACAATTTCAAGTTATCTACGGACGTACGTTTCGAAATCAAGTTTTTAGGAAAGCATAAGAATTAAATATCAAATAATTCTATCTTACCAAAAACTTCTTTTCTCTTCAGCGTAGAATACTATAATCATAAATGATTAAATATTGAATTTTGAGATACTAGAAGGCACCAACTCAACTCAGTATCAGAGCGAGCTAGAATCCGCAACTAGTATCACCGATTCAATGTGTGAATGGAAAGATTGTGTCACCAGCCCCTTCCCACCCACGTGTAGCCAAAACAAGATGCTGTGGTCATCTACTGAGATAAAATATGGTTATCCGTAATAATGAAGGGTGAAATTAATTAATTTGGAATAATTATCAATTACACCAAGTAGTCTTCGGCATGTAAAAGCCTCATTCGAGGAAAATTAAGTAATACTAAGCAATAAAGGGTTTAGCAACGAATTGCCTCACCACATACCGAATTTAGAAATAGCAGTCAAAGAGTTATAGCTATTTCTTCTACTAAAAAGGGAGATCTCAGTAAAAACAGCAATTGGAAGGCAGACACAAACAGGTAAGAAAGAATGAATTGACGGCAATCTATCATACAATTTCAAGTTATCTACGGACGTACGTTTCGAAATCAAGTTTTTAGGAAAGCATAAGAATTAAATATCAAATAATTCTATCTTACCAAAAACTTCTTTTCTCTTCAGCGTAGAATACTATAATCATAAATGATTAAATATTGAATTTTGAGATACTAGAAGGCACCAACTCAACTCAGTATCAGAGCGAGCTAGAATCCTAAAAACTTGATTTCGAAACGTACGTCCGTAGATAACTTAAAATTGTATGATAGATTGCCGTCAATTCATTCTTTCTTACCTGTTTGTGTCTGCCTTCCAATTGCTGTTTTTACTGAGATCTCCCTTTTTAGTAGAAGAAATAGCTATAACTCTTTGACTGCTATTTCTAAATTCGGTATGTGGTGAGGCAATTCGTTGCTAAACCCTTTATTGCTTAGTATTACTTAAATTTTCCTCGAATGAGGCTTTTACATGCCGAAGACTACTTGGTGTAATTGATAATTATTCCAAATTAATTAATTTCACCCTTCATTATTACGGATAACCATATTTTATCTCAGTAGATGACCACAGCATCTTGTTTTGGCTACACGCGGGTGGGAAGGGGCTGGTGACACAATCTCTTCCATTCACACATTGAATTCGGTGATACTAGTTGCGGATTCTAGCTCGCTCTGATACTGAGTTGAGTTGGTGCCTTCTAGTATCTCAAAATTCAATATTTAATCATTTATGATTATAGTATTCTACGCTGAAGAGAAAAGAAGTTTTTGGTAAGATAGAATTATTTGATATTTAATTCTTATGCTTTCCTAAAAACTTGATTTCGAAACGTACGTCCGTAGATAACTTAAAATTGTATGATAGATTGCCGTCAATTCATTCTTTCTTACCTGTTTGTGTCTGCCTTCCAATTGCTGTTTTTACTGAGATCTCCCTTTTTAGTAGAAGAAATAGCTATAACTCTTTGACTGCTATTTCTAAATTCGGTATGTGGTGAGGCAATTCGTTGCTAAACCCTTTATTGCTTAGTATTACTTATATATATATATATATATATATATATATATATATATATATATATACTGTTGTGTTTTAACACACTCACTGGTAAAATTTCCACTTATTTCTTTTATATTTTTCTAAAATTTCCGTTGCGTCTTACAACGTTTTCAATTATAAAGCACTAAAAGAGAATGACTCTCCCCAGACACAACAGAATATGCTTCAACACACGAACTCACATGAAGAATCTTGCAAACCAAATCCAAAAACGATATATATATAATACCCCCTCTAGTAATATATATTTTGTTTATAACACAAAAATATGTTTGGTGTGAAAGATACCATATCTTGACAGGAAACATCGGACGTAGATAGTTTACTTCATGCTTCAACAATTCTAGGATTGAAAAAACATCTTCACGAGTAGCAGAAGTAATGAATTCAAAAAAGGTCGAAGTTGTAGGAAAACTGGTGTATAATCTTAGGGGCTCCTACCAAGTCAGTTGCCAGATATATAAAAGATGAAGTAAATAGCCAAATTCATTCTAGTAAATTCTATTCTTATCTCTTTAAAAGAAATCCAAATGTTTTTAGTAAAATACTTTGTATAACTTACCTGCAAGTAGTTGTTGCAATTTTCTAAACACATTTTGTTTTAACTTCAAAACATCATCAGTATACAGACTTGTCATAATCTTGTTTCTGGTGGAAATAGAAGCCAATTCACTGACCAGACCACGTTTTTAGTGATTTTTTTTCATCCCAAGCAAAGAAAATTTGCTAGAAATTCTTTAAACTAGTGAAATTAGCAAAGATTAAGAGAAGGGGGAATAACTCTCATAAAACGGAAAGAGACGAATTATCTTTCTTAGAAGATATTATTACTGCTGCTGCTTTTACTGCTGCTGCTTGCAGGGAGGGTATATAAAAAAAAAAAATAATAATGATGAAATTATTGTATACAGTGCTCAGGTGCACCACAAGCACCATATAAAATAACCTGTTTCAAGTCTGAACCACTCAGCGATAAAACCATTAGTAAATAGAAAAGTGATGAGTTTCTTTTGTCGTCACATTATTGAATCTCTGTTAAAGCATCCTACCCCTTCAGTTACGTTGTTTATGAGAAAGGCATGAATGTCACAACATTCAAGATTACTTGTCGATGTTTGAAGCCTTGTACCTAGACAACCCTGTTGTAGATGGTAGTTTAGTTTCTAGGCTCAGTGGTCGTCTCTAGTCATTTAGTTTTTAAGACAATCCTAAAAACGGTGTCAGGGGACTTCAAACCCTTTCAGTTATGTACAGCGAGTTGGCAGAATGGTTTGCACGCTGGAGGAAATGCGTAGCAGCATTTCGTCCGTACGTCCTGAGTTCAAATTCCACCGAGATCGACTGTACCTATCATCCTTTCAGGATCGATGAAATAAGTACCAGTTGAACACTGGGGTGGGGGGGTGGGGGTAGATTTAATCGATTTCCCTCACTTTCCAAAATTCTAGGCATCGTATCAATAGTCGAAAGCATTGAGTTCAGGGTTGGGGTGACGAACCAGCAGAACCATCAATGTGTCGCGCAAAATGCTTTGCGACATTTCCTCATCATATTCTGAGTTCAAATTCCACTGAAGTCAACTTTGCTTTTCATCCTTCCAAGGTCAATCAACCGAGCACTGGTGCTGAGGGGTTGATGTAATCGATTGATGTATGGTATTGGGGATTTCAAACCCTTTTTTATGGTATATTAGATATAAATATCATTTTATAAAACTCTCATCCTCTGCCTTCTGAACAGCAGACTGCTAACAAGGCAAAGCATGAAATTTTCTCTATAAAAAACAAAATGAATTAGTTTTCTTTTTTTTTCTTGTTGTGGTGGTAAAAAGATTGATGATGTCACAAAATGAAAAGCACACCTTCATATACTCAAATAAGAGAGAGGGGAAATCAATCCCCGATATTTAACTGGTACTTTATACATTGGTGTGGAGGCGAAATGGCCCAGTAGTTAGGGCAGCAGACTCACAGTCATGGGTTCGAGGTTTCAATTCCCAGACTGGGCGTTGTGAGTGTTTATTGATCGAAAACACCTAAAGCTCCACAAGGTTCCAGCAGAGGGGTGGTGGTGAACCCTGCTGTACTCGTTCACCAAAACTTTCTCTCGCTCTTTCTTCCTGTTTCTGTTGTACCTGTATTTCAAAGGGAGCAGTCTTACCACATTCTGTGTCGTGCTGAATCTCCCCGAGAACTACATTAAGGGTAGACGCGTCTGTGGAGTGCTCAGCCACTTGCACGTTAATTTCATGAGCAGGCTGTTCTGTTGATCAGATCAACTGGAATCCCCCTTCGTCATAACCGATGGAGTGCCATGATACATTGGCACCAAAGAGTTGGTCTTGGAATGAATTACCTCAAACAACATTTAAGTAGAAACATGGCTGTGTGGTTAAGAAGTTCGCTTTGTAACCACATGGGTTTGGGTTCAGTCCCAAGTCACAGCGATGGTAGTGGAAGGGGACAAACTCAGACACAAAGTCTTTTATGAGATTAATTCCGAAATTGATTCAATATAGAGATAACGAATTTTAAAGATTCTAACGGCCAGCTTGCTCGACTTCAGTTCTTCGATTTTTGTAGCAAGTAGATTATATGTGGAAATTGACGATTCAATAGTCTGTTATCAGCATAATAATTTTCTTTAGCCCTTACTTATAAGTTGTTTATAATTTTAACCGTAAAGGTATTTTGATATGCTGCCACATTTCTTGATGGAATTTTTTTCTGTAGAGAAAAAAACTTCATCCTATATTAGTAGTATATATATATGTATGTATGTATATTGGGAAGTGAGTATGGCCCCAGGTTCAGCCCCACTGCATGCCATGATAGACATGTATCTTCTCCTACAGCCCTGGACCAGCCAAAGCCTTGTGTGTGGATTTGGTAGATGGAAATTGAAAAAAGCCTATCATATAGATACTTGTGTGTGTGTTGGTGTCTTGTTGTCTTGATATCACATGATAGTTGTTATTGTCATGCAAGAAGACTCTTTTTGTTTCCAATCTTCCACAGAAACTTGTCTGTCCACATGGAAATATTTGGAATCAAATGACCATTGATGACAGGGAAGGGCATCCAGCTGTAGAAAACCTGCTTCAATCAATTGCATCTGACCTATATGAGCATGGAAAGTGGACATTAAAAAGATAACAATGATGATGATGATGATATCTAAACCTTGCTTTTATTCTGGTGTTGTAGCACCAGTAACCCATATCTTTGGTTGTTAAGCTCTATAAAACACCATTAAATACTGTTTTATATTGTTCAATTTAATGTTATTTCATGGCCTTCTTCTTGTAAATACAAGGTAAACCAGTGAGGTGTGGTCTGTGAGTGTCAAAATGACTGCAAATGTTACAATAGTTATAATTTTGATGTTGACATTTAAATCTATGAATGACATTAAGCATGTGAAATATATTTCACCCTATAGTCTGTTGGCTTATCATTAGTTAGGGGTAATTATTACAAAATGTTTTGTGCTTCTTTTGTAGCACTCCGGTTCTTTTGTAGCACAAGGGTTCCAGTTGATCTGATCAGCGGAACAGCCTGCTCATGAAATTAATGTGCAAGTGGCTGAGCACCTTAGGGAGATTCAGCATGACACAGAGTGTGACAACGCTGGCCCTTTGAAATACAGGTACAACAGAAACAAGAAGAAAGAGTGAGAGAAAGTTGTGGTGAAAGAGTACAGCAGGGTTCACCTCCACCACTTGCTGGAGCCTTGTGGAGCTTTAGATGTTTTTGCTCAATAAACACTCACAACACCTGCTTTGGGAATTGAAACCACAATCCTACAACTGCGAGTCCTAACTACTGGGCCATTGTGCCTCCACTATGTGCTTCTCTTATATAACAGAATAGCTTAATTTCATGACTGTATTGTGTTGAGTGGAAATTTTGCAATATTTTGGTGACTGTTTGCTTTATTTGTCAAGTTACAAAAAAAAACAGCCGAACATTCAAAGTAGACGGCCATCATGTTGTACTGTTTGAAGCTATTTTTCTGCCAGTTCTTTCATCCCACACCAATACCAGTTCTTGTCTTTCAAGGTGAAAAACTCCTTCACTGAAGCTTCCACCTCTTTTTGATCAATGAAGCATCATGAGTAATGGGAGTGGGCCATGGATTGCAACAAGTAATAATTCAAAGGAGCTGGGTGTGGCTTCAGTTCAATTCCCTCAAGTTCTTGGAGTTTATTATGAGTTGTTTGGGCACCATGAGGTCCTACATTGTCTTGCTGCACAAGAGATTCCTTTCAATTTACAAATGTCAGATATTTTTGTTGCATGATGGCATACACCCACTCCAGCTTTCAGAGTACCGGGTGGTATTGATGTTTTAAACCCCCTGGAACAAATTCATAGGAAATTATCCTCTCAACATTCCAGTAGATACAGAGCATCACCTTGCGTTTGAAACGCCCATGTTCAACAACTGGTTCCAGAAGCTGACCCTTACTTAACCCCTGCTTTATGCATGTTAGGGTTCCAGAAAAATATCTCCCTCAGGTTATTATTTGTTTCAATTCATGGCTCACTTCCTGCACTCATGATGCTCCATCAACCATGAAGTGGTGGAAGCATCAGTGAAAGAGTTCTTTGCCTGGAAGGACAAGAGCTGGTATTGGCGTAGGATCAAAGAACTGGCAGAAAGCTGGCTTCATAAGGTGCAACACGATGGCCTCTACTTTCAATGCTTGGCTTGTTTTTGTTGTAACTTGACAAATAAAGTGAATAAGTTACTAAAATATCACAAAACTTTATAAAATGCATGCTGTTGTTTAACCCTAGGTCAATCCTGATAACATAAACCTGTAACCATAGGTGTTCCAGCAGATTTTTTTTTCTAGTAGGTGTGTGGTTATGTGATTAAGAAGCTTACTATGCAACCAAATGGTTTTGGGTTCAATCCCCCAATGCTTGGCTGATTGAGCAAGTGTCCTGGGTTGACCAATGTCTTGTAACTGAATTTGGTACATGGAAACAGTGGAAGAGCCTATTACATATATATATGCATGTGTGTGTGTATGTGTCTTTGTGTTTGCCCCCTCAACCACCTGACAACCAGCACCGGTTTGTTTACATCCCTGTAACTTAGCAATTTGGCAAAAGAGACTAATAGAATAAGTACCTGATAAAAAAAGAAAAACAAAGTACTGAGATCAATGTGTTAGAACAAACTCTTCTTGTGGGCCCCAGCATGGCCACAGTCCAATGACTGAAACAGGAAGAAGATTAAAGATATGATTATGATAGTACATGCAGGACTTCATCATCCAAAGTGATTCAGTTTGACTGAAAGGAGATTTAGCTGTTATTTCTAACAGCTCAAGTAGTCATGTAGTCTTCTCATTGTCTGATTTTCCTAACATTGTCTTTGTTTACTTTTTCACTGGTTACAATCACAAGACTGTGCCCATGCTGGAGTATAGCCTTCAGAAATTACAGCTGCTTTTATGGACTGAGGCCTTTGAAAGCTGTGGAGTCTTATTTCCAGCAAGGTGGAGCACCCCCAACATCATCACTACCACCACCACCACTACCATAGTAATGTAAGGGTCTGTTTTTGAGATTTTGCCAAACAGGTGGATTGGACAGAGGTTCAGGAGAAAAGTCTTCACATTCACTGGACCTCAAACCACTAGACACCTCTTTTTTTTTATATTTAAAGAAATTCTAAAAAGATAGGGCTTACAGAACAAAATCAGCAACAATTGGTTTGAGGGCAACAATTGAACAAGAGTGCACACAAACACTCATCGAAATATTTCTTGATGTTTGTGATTCCATTGCTTTGTGTTATGACCAATATCTGGACTAAGTTTTATCTGTAGATTCTATTAAATTTCGGAAATGAAATGTATTGCAATAAACACCGACTTTATGATCATTCAATGTGTGAATACATCCACTTGGAACACCCTGTATACACACACACGTGTGTGTTTATATATATATATGCATGCATATCAGTATAGGGGCAAGGACACATCCTTGTTTTACCCCCACCTGAACATCAAAGGGTTCTGAGACTTCATCAGTGATTGTCACTTTTGCTTGCATACCATCATGAAACATCTAGATGATCAAGAGAAATGTTGGTGGACAGCCAAACTTCTGAAGCAGGCACCACAACCTTTCTCAAAAACCTGCTCAATCACAACATACAAGATACAGTTTTCTTATGATTCAGCTTCGTTATTTCATACCTCTGCCTCTCTTCAACACATGAAAAACTCAATGAACGGTGCCGGTTCTTAGCATGGTTTTCAAATGAATCATTGAAATGCCAAGGTTCTCCAATCAGTTTCCCTATACTCGCTTAACCTTCAACCCATCTTTATCGATGATATTCCTCCATCACAAGCAGATTCATTCTGCCATCTTGGAAGAACGATCTCTAACACTGGACTCTTTGATGAGAGGATACTCTGTCTGAAACTTGGCTTGTGCATCATTCAGGTGACTCGGTGAACAAGTCTTCCAGGACAAGAACCTTAGAGCAAACACAAATATCTCTGTTTATCACCCTGTCTGTGTATCCAGCCTCCTGTACATGTTTAAGTACTGGACCTTTTATCAGCATTAGCTCAGGCAACTGGAAGTGTTCCATATCACTCCAAATTACCCTCTCTCTCAAGTGACAGGACAAGATGCCTCATACCAAAATCCTCCTGAGGACTGAGATCCACATTGAGACCTGCATCCTTCATCTTTTCCATTGGGTTGGCCATATGCTTCAGATGCTGGGTGACCAGCTCCAAAAGATGGTCCTCTTCAGCAAGATCAAAACTGGAGGTAGGTCTCATGGACATCCAAAACTTCAAGTAGTCTCTCATTTTACGTGGTGTCCCACCTGGCTGTTAATTGGAAGGCATGGAAGTCCAAGTGTGATACTGGAGTAGAGCACTTTGAAACCAAACTCAGGAGGCTGCATGAAGAGAGGCAGTGTCCTCATACCACAGGATCTTCTTAACCTCATATTGGTCTTGTATGCCATCTCTGCTCCCATGAGAAGCAATGTGCTGGAGGCAGAGGAGGATGAATGTCTTGGACTGATGCTGTCATTTTCATCACCTCTGATGGGCCATCATAAGCTAAGTAGCACACACTTGAAACTGCATACGGTAGTGAGGCCCTGGTTCATGAATGCTATGGTTTTGAGGAGTGTGGCAATACCTCTTAACCACAAATATTCCCAAGTCTACTCTGACGCAAACTAGTAGCATCTATCAGCTATGGGTTGATTACAATGTCACAGAATTGCCTCTGGATGGTCTCTCACAGATACTTCCAACAGACCCAGGGTAGATGAGGCCCTCCAACTCTTTAGCTGCTCACCAAAGAGAAGGTAACTCCATCCAAATCCTACATCCTGATAACTAATGGGTTTGTGGTACTTGTTGCACCAGACCAATACAAGTTGAAGGATGCAAAAGTGAGATTAGTTCTGCACAAACCATGTCCACTATAACAAAAAAAAACCCCTGCTACTTTGTGGGGTAAATTAGTGAGTATTTAAAAAAAGACTAAGAAAGCAAACTCCTGCAGAAAATCTGGAGCAAGGGACCATAAAGCAGATATTTATGGTTATACTTAACCAATATCTGGCCCCCTGAGGCCAGGCACAGTAGAGCGAGAGCTTAACTTACTGGGCTCTCCAGCACTGCCAACCAAACCATATGCACACACACATACACCCCATCATCATCATTGTTTAATATCCACTTTACTAGGTTTGCATGGGTTGGATGGAGTTTGTTCAGGTGGATTTTCTGCAACTGGATGCTCTTGCTTTCACCAACCCTTACCCATTTCAAATGAAGTAATATTCCCCATGGCCAACTGTTTTTTCACAGAAGACTGGAAACAAACCCTACTTGTATATCAGTGATGCTTGTTTACAGCCACCAGGTGATGTTAAGACAAATGTTCACACACACATCAACTCTGTCTTTAGTGTTGTTTTGTTATTTTCGCTATATATTCTTTTACTCTTTTATTTGTTTCAGTCATGTGACTGTGGCCATGCTGGAGCACTGCCTTTAGTCAAGCAAATCAGGACTTATTTTTTGTAAGCCTAGTACTCATTCTATCGGTCTCTTTTGCCAAACTGCTAAGTTACAGGGACATAAACACACCAACATTGGTTGTGAAGCGATATATATTCTTTGTGGGTTAACATAGCTACCGTATCACTTGATGTAAAGAGAAATCTCTTAACAATTATCACGACTGCCACATAGGAACGTTGGTACACATTTCCATTCTGGATGAGAATACACAAATCTGTATGGGATGTCTAAGTGAATAAATATACAGATCATGGGAGGTAACTTATAAGGAAATCTTAATTGTCTCCCCTGCATTAGACCTGGAACTTTTGCAAGGAACTTTGTTCCCTATGGATTAATTCTATATATTTGATGGGTTTCTTCATTCTCTGCCTAAATTGCTTGTAAGACAACGAGGCACATTTAAAATTATCACACAATATCAAGACAAGGAGATACAAACATACTCACACACATATATACGATGGGCTTCTTTCAGTTTCCAT
This sequence comes from Octopus sinensis, assembly GCF_006345805.1. Classification (NCBI taxonomy): domain Eukaryota; kingdom Metazoa; phylum Mollusca; class Cephalopoda; order Octopoda; family Octopodidae; genus Octopus; species Octopus sinensis. The sequence continues at coordinate 56,870,401 of NC_043002.1, read as the reverse complement.
CTACCAAATCCACTCACAAGGCTTTCGTTGGCCTGGCACTATAGCAGATGATACTAGCCCAAGGTGCCACGGAGTGGGATTGAATCAAGAACCATGTGGTTGGGACGCAAACTTCTAAACTACAAACCCATACCTGCACGTATAGTGTATATGTAAGAGAATATATAGATATATGTGTGTGTACGTGTATATACTTTCCTGTTGTAGATACTAGATGGTTCTGTAATTTGTTGCAGAACAACCTGCACAGATTTGTTTTTAGCTCATTCCTTCTGTCAACCCAACATTTAAGCAAAAGAGCAATGTACCACATGTCACATGTTGAAGTGATTACAGAGCAACACGAGATGACAAGTTTTGCTCAAGAACAATGCAGCATCTGGTCCAGGAATTGAAACTACAATCTCATGATTGAAATTGCAACACCATCACCTCTGGGCCACATCTCTTCGCTCCCTCTATACACACCTTCTTTTATCTTCTACTGATTGCTGCCACTGGCCTGTAACCCTGCACCTTCAAAGTTTTAATTGTTCATATCAACCCCAACACCTATTTGTTTTGCTTCTGGCCCTGTTCCATACTGAGTGACTAACTTACCTTTGTGCATTATACTTTTTTAATTGATTGTCTTGTGTCAGTCAAAAGAACACAAATATTAACAAAAACACACTTAAACATACACACAAACTTCTTTCCCATGGTTTCTTGGGGCAGACAAAACTCTGGGCTAGAACTCTGAAGCACATACTTGTGAACCAAACTCCTTAACTGCACAGTCATACCAGTCTCTGTAAATACACTAAATACAGAGTACGATGGATAAATTGCTGCCATTTTATGTTTTTAATTTTGCACATGTGTGTTGTTTGCTTTTGATTTTGTCAACTACACAGAATAGTAGGGTCAGTTGGGTACCACTTGTGAGAAAAACAGCACCTTGACGCAATTCACTTTGCCAGAAATTTGTAAATGACATGCTGTACTGCTTGGCACTCGCACTGAAAGCTCCAGCATGAATATTTCAGAGTGTCTTGGGTGTCAATATGAGGACATGTACCGAGAATGATAAAAATCAAACTTCCAGTAAACACCATAGTGTTTGGAGTGATCACTGGTGATGGCTATGTTATGCCTACATTCATCTTCCCACATGGCCTCAAACTCAACACAGAGGCTACATCAAGTGCCTGGAGGAGGTACAGCTGCCCTGGGTCACGACAGCAGCGGCTGGAATACCCTATGTCTTGCAACAGGACTCTGCACTGTGCCACATAGGCAGGAGAATCCTTCATGGCTGTCAAACAATTTTTGCATCCACGTCACCCCTAAAATCTGGCCACCTAACTCCCCAGACTGCAACCCCCTTCATTATTATGTGTGGGGCACAGTTGAGCGAGAAACCAATGAAACTCCTTGTAACACCAAAGAAGGCAAGGATTATGGCAGCGTTCACCAACTTAAACAAGGAAACCATCCAGTAGAGTTGCAGGAGATTCCAGTCGTCTGGAAGATGTTGTTGAAGCCAATGGTGATTTTATTGAATAAATTTACTCTTTAGTATTTCAAGATATTTCTATGTAATTTTAGTAAATATATATGTTAAAATGAGATGTCAGTGTTATTATCATTTTTGAATAATTTAGACAACAGTTTATTCACCGCACTCTGTATATAGTGGTTAGGGTATTACACTCATGGGCTCAATTCCCAGGTCGGATGGCAAGTTGTGTTCTTGGGCAAAACACTCCATTTCCTGTTAAACCTGGGATAGAATGCTCTTCTGATCAGGAGGAATGCTTACTAGCCTGCTCGCCTTCCCAGTGGAAGGGGAGGGGTGTGTATTTGAAAGCTAAAACAATATGAAGCACATTGTGGCCAGTGATGTGTAACAACATCCAAATCTGGTCAATACCATGATATATAAAAACACATACATTCACACACACACAACCACATTCATGTATTTATATATATATATATATATAAACACACACGTCTGTGTTTTTAATCAGCAAAGATGTATATATGCACACACACACATTATATATATTTACACATACAGATATATGTTCATTTACACACATACATCTACATTCACATGTGTTCATACAGTTATAAAGTCTCTCTCACACATACATATCTACAGGCACTCACGCACATTTGCGTTTTTTAACAAAGATGTAGAAATCTATCTATTTATATGTAGCATACTGTTTCGATATTGGTGGGATTAACTACCCAGTGAGAGATAAATATCATTTAATGCACACAGGCTTAAATTGGAGCTGCTATTAGTTCCATGCCTCTGAAAATATGACAGTCAGACAAGTTTGTAAAGTGTGTTGTGTATAATCTGAATAATTGCTTGAATTTACACATCATGCTATACAAGTTTTCAGAGGCATGAAACAAATGGTAGTTTGAATTTAAACCCTGTATTAAATGATACACACACACACTAGCATCTGTGTTTTTAATCAACAAAGCTGTAGAAATATATATATATATATAGATATATACACACACACACACACACAAACTTGCATGCATATACATGCACTCAACCACATCTATATTCGTGTATTCATAGATATTTATACACATATCTGTTTTGTAATGAACAAAGCAGTAGAAAAATATATGCATATATCATTTAATAAACAAAATTTCAAAAGAACTACCAATAGTTTTATGCTTTAAAATACAAGGTATGTTATATAAATCTGCCAATTTATTGTATCTTTAATGCATGAAACTATTAGCTTGTTTTTTAATTGTGTATATGAAATGATATTTGTCTCTCACTGGATGGAGTACTTTTTTTTGTTGATCCTACCTAGAATGTAAACTATATATATATATATATATATATATATATATATACACATACATACATACAAACACAAACTTGCATACACATACACCCACATATATGCTTATACACACTCATCTGTGTCTTTTAATTGACAAAGCTGTAGAAATAGAAACCATACAGAAATATAATGAACTGAAAAATAACAAAAGGTTTTGTTTTTTTAATGAAAAGAAAAGAAACATTTTGTTTATGAAACAGAAATATGTTAAATGATGATAATTAAAATATACTTCATTATGAAACAAGTTTGTTTGCTTTTTTCTTTAAATATTTCTTTGAGAAAATAACAAGGAAATGTTGAGAGCTGCTGGATTTGACGAACTGTCTCTCGTTTTCTGAAAATGACCTCGTTATGATAACGAGGCACGGAGATGAAAGGTGATGGAAAATGAGATGAAAATGGCAAAAAATGGAACCATCAATAGGCTAGGAGTTAGTGAGATGTAGATACGGTGATGTTCATTCAGAGAATGGAACAAAGCAATAACCCTGCACCCCCACCCTGCTATCCCAGAGGAAAGAGAAAAATAAAGGTAAAAGACTTGAGAAAGCTGGTGTTGGTGAGAATATAAAGAGAGTAAGGTGAATATACAGAGAGAAATAAAGATGGAAAAAGTGGTTTTTAAATAAGAGAGTACTATAATTAACTTGAAGCATTGCAATGTGTAAATGATATAAATATTTGTAAGATTTTCAAGAAGACCCTTTCAGTATTGCAGGTGAAAAGTTTGGCAAAATATGTAAGGTGATGCGAATAAATAAAGACAAAGACAAGACGATGTATTATCATGGTTGTTTAATACTGCTATTATCACATACAAGATAGAAAATGATCCAACATACCAGAATGGCCTGCTTATGCTAACACTTTTTCTCCAAACACATGGATTATTTTCTATCTTATATTTGACAAGGGGAACCATTCCCAAAATATTATATAGAAGCGTTATACAACCTATGTAGGGTGATACACTATCTTGCCTTTGTCTTCATAGTTTGCCAAACTTCTCACCTGCATTGCTTAAAAGTTTTAAATAAGATGAGAAAGAAAGGGTGATAAAAAGAGGAAAGTGAGTGAATGAAGAGAGAAGGGAGTGAAGAAAGACTGATGAAGACAGAAAAGATGGAGTAGGAGGCGAAATGGGAAGAATGTGAAATGAGAAGAGAAGCAACATGGGTGTAGTGAGAGGAGCAATAAACCAAGTTTGGTGAAGGGTGGAGTGGAGAGAGAAAGGAAGAGGATGAGAGGGAGGGAGGGAGAGGAAGAGAGAGAAGGAGAGAGATTATAATAAAGAAAATTAGAAAGAAAAAAGTGTAAGTAAGTTGTAGAGGGAAAGAGAGGGATATGTAGCAAAAGAGTAATTGAAAAGAGAGTGGGAGGAGAGAAGGAAAGAAAAGAGAGGGAGGGGATCGATAAATTCAAGAAAAAGACTGAGAAAGAGAGGAATGTATAATGATTTGCAACAAAGACACATGGGCAGAAATCAATTAAATCACATCTCAGTCTAAGACTGGTACCTTACTTTGATCAAATGGCAACAAGTATGAAGCGAAAATTTGACTCCCACCGGGATTTAAGTTCAGAAAGATAAGAGATTAACAAAATCCTCTGAGTTGGCAGATAAAATTCATTGATTTAAAAATCCTCATCTGAATTTAGATGACTTTAGCAGGTCCCTTTTGTTGCACGCAATTTGGGCCATATGAGGATAACTTTGCCAGGAGGCCTTGAGTCAGCAGGGCAGTCATTGATGAGGTCACAACTGGTGACAAATCACATTGACTAACTTACACACACTCCATTGGTCATGATGATAAAGGTTCCAGTTAATCCAATGAATACAACAGCTTGGTCATGGAATTAACATGCAAGTGGCTGAGTACTCCACAGACACACATGCCCTCAACATAGTTCTCTGGGAGATTCAGCATGACACAGAATGTGACAAGGCTGGCCCTTTGAATTACAAGTACAACTCATTTTTGCCAGCTGAGTGGACTGGAGCAATGTGAAATAAAGGGTTTTGTTCAAGGACAGAATGCGCCGCTGGGAATTGAACTCATGACCATGCGATCAGGAACTGAATATCCTAACTGCTAAGCCATGTGCCATCACACTGACTAGCTGAACTGACTGACTGATTGGCTGAACAGTTAATCAAACAATCAATTACTTAATTGCTTAACTCGTTAAACCAATTGACAAATATATAATAAAGAAGTGAATTACAACCAGAGCATGTGTTTATTATTGGCATAATGATGCTCCCAAGATACAGCAAAATGCTAGTTGAATTGTCAGAGTGTTGGATAATATAGACAGAGTGTCTATATGTTCTGGCTTTATATTATGAGTTCAAATCCTGCTGAAGGAAACTCTGCCCTTCATCTTTTTGGGATTGATAAAATAAAGAAGCAGTCAAGTACTGAGTTTAGTTTAATCAACTAAGCCCTTATCTACTGAAATTTCGGGCCTTGTGCCTGCGTAAGAAACATTTAAAGGTTAAGAAGACGAGTGAGTAGGGACGTAAAAAGTGTTGGGGTGTAATAAAATAAAGGAGGAGCAGTTAGAGGAGAGAAAGAGAGTGGGAAGAGAAAAGAATGTAAATGAAGTGGAGGATTAGTGGGAGGAAACAAAGGGAAGGGGTAGGAGAGGGTAAGAGTAATAGGGTGAGTAATAAGGGTAGAGGAGTAATAGTGGTAGGAGATGAAGAATGAAAGTAGTAGTAAAGTGTGAAAGTAGTGAGAGGGGAAGAGAAGAGATGTTTAAAAGTAGGAGGAGGAAGGGGAGGTTAAAAAGAGAGTAACAAATTTAAGAGGTGGGAGTTGGAGGAGAGGAAAACATGAGGGGGGAGGGGCAGTAACAAAAATATAAAGTTTGGAGAATTGGTGGTGAATGATGGAGATATAACGCCGCTGCTGATGAAGATGATGATGATGATGATGATGACGCTGATGGGGATGATGATGATGATGATAATGGTCATGCAAAGGCAGTATTAGTGTCTTAAATGATGTAAACATTTCTGAACATAATTTATAGTCAAATATGTACAACGACGAAGGTGAGACAGAAACAGTAACACGCTAACAGGTTTAACAACATTGTTTCTTGTGTGACCTTATGTATACGTATATATATATATATATAAATATATATACATGGATGTGTACATATATACATATATATATATATGCATGATGTGTGTGTGTATATATATTTATATATACGTGTATACATACATACATATGTATATACACACACATATATACATATATATGAATTCACACACACACACACTTATACATAGTCAGATACACATATGCAGGCATACCAAAGTATTTATATGTATAAATACTAAATAGATTGACAATTTCAACATCATATTTCTTTTTTTTTTTTGTTGTTGTCTTTATATTATATTATATATAATATTATATACACAATATCCATGAATAATAACAATTTTTTTCACTTTTTTTGTTTTTTGTTATAAAAAAAATCATTAATTTTTAATATACAGTCGAACAAGGAGCGACGGGCTAGAGACAGTGGATTCTGATGTCTACCTCAACGATTTGATATGATTCTCGACTGAAGATGTAGAATGCTGCGAAAGACTGATTCTGTTAAGAATTTAATGGTTTGCCTTATAAAGTTTATTGTGCTATACCCCATTTTGTCTTGGCATCTGTCTATTGCAATTGGTAAGAGAGAATGAGACCATTCCCAGTTGGTGTGAGCTGAGGAGTAAGAATTCTGCAGAATGATGATACACCTGAATAAGGGGACATGATAAAGAATTTTAAGCCCATAACACAGATTTAGAGATTTGGGTATAAAAGTGCTCGTCAAAAGGTTGGTGCTTGTTGTGGGTTATATAATCAGAGATGCATAAACTTGTGCAATCCCTAATAAATCTATTTGTGACCTCCTCCACTTTGTATGATAAATCAAGGAACAGGTTAGTACTAGATCTGGCTTTGATGGGGCCCTAATCAGTTTAGATCAGTGTGAAAGTAGATGGCATTTCAGCAAAACTATTTCCAGTCCTGTCTTTAGAGGCTGTTTAGTTACAATGTACAGCAGCATTTCAATGGTGGTCAGACTAAATGGTTATCTTTAGGAACCATTTCACATGGCACATTCAGTTAGCCATGGGTATCCTCTCCTGTCCCTTCTTCATGTTTCTATGCTAAAGCTGTTGTTGCAGAGGTTGAAGATTTTGAAGAGCATCCTGCTTGGCTGACATCACCATAATGGTGTCAGACATTGAAAATTATGAGGGGGTTGGCCCCAGGAAATTAGGGAAGCATACATTAACTGGAACAAGTTGGTGGGCTTGCAATTCATTAATGAGCAATGAAAATGAAAATTCATGCTGAGCATTGGCTTCTGCAACTGGGTCCAGAAGCCCATATTAAACTGGGAAAGGTTAGGTGGAAGTGTCTCACAAGTCCATTATTTTAGGGATGTTCTACCATCTGACTTTCATGTGTTGTCTCGAGAAACATGTAACCATACTGGACAGTATGCTCTTTCACTTCTTGTGGAAAGGGTAGAGCCTGTCTCTTTGATCCTGGTTCAAGTGCAGTCCAAGGCTACACATTTTGCATGTGCAATGTTGCTGGATACCTACCGCACTCTACTAGCTGGAGCATGTGGTCAGTGGACAGTCAACTGTGGCATTTTATAGAGGGAGAGTTAATGGAGGGTTAAAGGAGGGTATGTATAGTGATAGCCAGGGATAAATTCTGAGCATAAATGAGAACAGTCTGAGAGGTCTCTTGAGGAAGAGATTCAGACTGAAGAATGTGAATAATTTCCAAATGTCTTTGGCTTGACATTGCAACAGGACGACTTTGCCTGCTTGGGATAATCTCCACTGGTTTGATTGTTGAGCTGCCAACAACTAGACCTCTTTGTAATGTGCATAGGTTGATGAAATCATCAGACATTCATTTGTTCAGGATCTGTGCAATGGGTGCATGTTGGACAACCATTATATGTTGGATGGATCCAGTGATCAACTGAGTTATATTGTGAAGATTGACACGTTACTTTCCTTGTTGGTGGTTATGCTGAAGAAAGTTGTATAGTGAACACAGCTGAAAGGTTTTATGAAGATGTTTTTCCTCTCCAGACAAACTCTCACCAACTTCTTCATGGACCATTTGAAGAGAAAGGTGAGAGTAGAGAGAGAGAGGTGATGCTCTCCAGTAAATTTCAAGAAAGGTGGGTAAAGAAGGAGAAATTGATGTGGCTTAAACAGGCCTATTCTATATGGTTGTAGGCTGGTGACAAGACCTGGGAGATATGTCAAGGTAATTCGGCATTATATGTAGAATGTCCCTGAAACTTTCGATGTGACTGTTGTTGTATAGTTATTGCAATTTACTGAGATCTGTTTGTTTGTGTGATTTTATTATTACCATTGTTCATATCTCACCCTTTTACTTGATGTCAATAAATCCTCTCTGTTTCTTGTTTTCTTGTGTGTTTTGCTTTTGTTCCCAATGTCTTGGCCCCTTGTACACAATAAAAGGAATTATTATTATTACTATTATTAGGTGAGAGTGAGTGGCATAAATGACAAGAGTGAATGGAACCACTCTAAGCTTATGCCTATAGGTTGGAGTGGGTGCTTTCCTTTGGATCTCAGAATGATCTTGGGATTTGTGGGCTTCCCAGATTAACCCTAGACAGAGGTCCTCCAGTATGAAGAGGATTGCTTTATCATATTCATATACTATGACTACAGGTACTTCATTCATTTTTTTCTCTTTTCATCTGATATAAATGTCCACAATTAATGTAACTCTTTGTGGTTGTCCCTTAACTTTTGTCTTAGTGCCAAAGAAAAGAAATCATCATCACTATTATTATTATTATTATTATTTACTGCTTCTGGGTTGTATGCCACTTAATTCTTCGGCTCTTCAAGTTGAGAACAATAATTTGCTCTTATAGAGATTTGCTTTTTGATGATTTTTTTTCTATGTTATTCATCTTGTTGTGGAATCCAGGATCCTGGGGAGTAAGAGGGAGTGGGGAAACCCAAATATTCAAAGAAAACCATTTTTTTTTTGGGCTTCTTGCCCCCACTGGTGGGTCATACAGCTGAGCAAAAGAAAAAAAATTGTCTGAAAAAAAAAATCTATATACATGGCATCAATTTTGGTAGCCGGGTCACAGGAGAGTATAAAAAGAGGGAATACAAGCGACAAGGAAAGGAGGGAGGTTGCTACTGAAAGCCTTCTCACATCTTTCAATAAGGAACACCTCTTTTTCTTTCAGTTAACAACACACCCACCACCATCACCACCACCACTATGACGTTTGTGAAGATGAAATGATTATCATTGTTATTCCACAGGTTGGGTCAGAAGAACCGGTCAGACAGGTTAGGAATGGAGCTCTTAATCCAACCGAAACAGGAAAAGCTTGAAAAAACATCCGCAAACTGACTGAGCTGCCAAAATGGCAGAGAACAAAAGAAGGGAGACTGACCCACAACAACAACAGCACCACTAACAGTAACAACAACAACAACAACAACAGCAATTGAAACTCGAAATGACAACAGAACCTGCCACCACAAAAGCCTTCCAGCAGCACCCACACCCCTCTAGCAAACTTCAAACACACACACACACACACACTCTCTTTCTCGTTCACACACACACATACCTTCCAACCTCCTTCGGCCTGCACCTGATCATGTGATGAAATGGAGACAAAAGATCTGTTATAAAAGATTTTTGATGGGTGAAGAGAAAAAAAAATCAGAGGCAAAGGAAAAACATAGATAATAAATAAAAATCTGCCCCAAGCTGGAAGGTTTGATGTGCATACATCACCACATCCACCACCAACAACAACAACAACAACCAAAGTCATAACCACAACAACAGAAGTAACCAGAAAACACCACACAACAACAAGAGCAACCAACAGCCAAATTCACAAAACAAAACTGAAACATCTCTGCAACTCCACAGTGGGGAATAATTAATGAGGAATTCTCAGAAGACTTAGATTTCGGTCTGTGATGAAGCCCAGTATTTTGGCCAGAGCTTGACCCAGTTTCCATGACTGAGCTTACAACACTCCCTGCTGGACAGAACATTGGTTCATTGCAGGGTTACTAATTTCTGCAGCTGAGTGAACTGGAGTGTTTTGCTCAAGAACACAATACACTGCCTAGTCTGAGAATTGAAATCATGATCTTGCGATCATGAATTCAACACCCAAACCATTGGGCCACATGCTTTCACTTTCAAAAGAGAATGACCAAAAAAAAAATACAAAAAGAAGAGAGGGATTTGACAGAACAATATCAAATAAACATGAAAATGTCAACAGAATTTTACTGTACTGAAAAAGAAATTTCACAGGTAAACAGGGGAATTTTCCAGGACAGTGTGGACAAGAGCTCTTGAAAGGGGTTTCCAAGGAACAATCCTTCCCCACTGTATAACCAATCCTTCTACACAACCAGAATAAGTGACCTCCCTCGTTTCTTTTCTCTGGCCAACATAGCTATATTCACAGTAGGAAGTATAAATGCATGTAGCCTGGGGTTGGCTTGGAGGCCAGGTCAGCTTGGAAGCTCAATGAACTCAGGTCACTAGATAAAGATCCAGTAGCCACTGGCAAGATGAGAATTTCCAACACTGATAAACTCACAAAAATCTTTGATGATTACTAGGTATATGTATCTTTCGATTGATCTGGATCAGGTGGCAAGATAATAGTGTTGTTTCAGAAAGGTTTGAATCCTAAGGTACAAATGATCCGCAAACTGGGAGGGGCAACAAAGACAGGGCCTTCAGACTGGCAGCCATTTATGTCTCAATTGAGGCAAAGTGGCCAGATTTCTTCAGAAGTGCTTTTTGGATCACACTCTTTAGCGCAAGTGGAGAGTGGAACAGTGGAACATTTTCGACACATGTTGGGATTGTGTGAGACTAAATGAGAAAAGAGAGAGAGAGATGGACACATACAAACATCACTGTAATGGTGTAGGTCTCTACAGCTTATTTCTGTGACAGAGCTACAGTCCTCGGTCAAGCAAATAACAACACTGAGTGCCTGACATCTGGAATGTTGTTAGGTATTTATGGCCCTCCACCACTTGACCAATGCATCAGTGTTCAAATGCAGACTATTGGTGGAGAAGAGCAAAATTGTTTTGGATAACACTAGGCACCAGCAAGAATCAACTGGATGGTTTGTTCCAAAGAAGTTTCAGAAGTCCCTCGGCTGAACTTTTCCAATGAAACCATTTTGCTTACATATTCAGTGTTTAAGTATAACTGACTTGTGGAGTTTTGTTGCAGATCTGTGGTCACATTTTGGACGGATCCAGCAACTGGCCAAGTCTATTATGATGGTTGCCCTGTCACCCTTCCTTCGGCCAGTCAGGGCAGCAGTTTTTCTCTGTCTGGTAGCTTTGGTAAAAGAGGTTGAGTGGGTGATATGACTGAAAGGATTGAGAATAGATACTCTCCTCTTTGGCCAAGCTTTCAAAGACTTTTCAAATTCCATTTAAAGGGAGGAATATGGGGCGGAGAGGGTAAGGCTGGGAAGGAAGGCAAGCTGGAGAGGAAGGCGAGGCTGGAGAGGAAGGTGTGTTGCCTTTCAGTATATTTGATGAAAATTGGGTGAGAGTGGCAAGTATGGCTTGACTGTATGGGCCTGTTTTCAACATGTGTATGTAGACCAAAGAATGTGGTTGGGAGAGGGTGTTTCCCTTGATAGTCAGGGTAATCCTAGATCTATGGGGTTCCTTGATTAACCCTAGGCAGCAGTCCTCCTTTTGGGGCATTACCATATTTTGTATATTTTCCTTTCATTTCATTTCGTTTATGTAGACCCTTACACTTGTCTCCTCATCCGTCGCCCTTGTGGCAATAATAAAGAAATTATTAATCATCATCATTATTAATATTATTATTATTATTATTATTATCATTGTTCTAATCATCATAACTCTTTATTCGTGAGAAAAGAGAAAGATACCTGTCTGTTTGCTTATTCGTTTTTTAATATATTTTGTTGTTTTGTGATTTTGTTTTTTAAGTTCCAAATTGAAATTTTAATACCAAATTTTTTTTTTCCCCCTAAAATTCACTTCTTCCTCAATTCAGAGAAAATTTGTCCTTCATTCAAAAAAAAAAAATTGTTCAGTTTTATGTTTTTTTTTAAATTTCAGCATTTTCTGTTCAAAATTATGAGATAATGGGAAAAAAAAAAAGAAAAACCCTTCCAACTTTTTTTCTACCCAATTATTCGCTAAGAGATCATGCTAGGTGGAGTGGTGCCATGACCCGGTGGCACCTGAGCAGCACCACTTATGTCTTTTCTCTGGGAATTGTCTGATTGCTTAACTGCAAAAACAGTGGAGTTTTGGGCTGCAGCAGTTACATGTCCTACCTGATGTGCGTTTGGAAACGTCACTTGCAGCGACTGCGTTTTTAGCTTATTATTACCAACTTGTTTTGTTATTACCTTGCTCCCGCTACTTGACTTGATATGCGTGTGTGATGACAGTATTTGTTGCTGTTGACTGCCGCCAGTTTTACTGTTATTTTTGTTACCTGCTGTTATAGTGTGCAATGCTGATGTAGCTGGTGTGGCTAATGTTGGCGATGAAGTCGATGACTTTGGATTGTTATTGTTATTATTATTACTGCTGTTGCCCCTGCCTGTCACAACACTACCCCCACTGTTGTTGCTTGACGTCTGAGCTTTGCTGCCACCGGCTGATGAAGAAGATGAGGTTGCTGAGTGACGAGCTTTGCTGCTGTGGACATTAGCAGCTTGATTCGACTTGTGTGGTCGATGGCTTGAGCCCTGAGCCCCGTGGCGAAGGTTGGTTGAACTTTTATCTGTGAATAGAGGAAACAACAAAGATTATTTCAGTCGCAAAACTTTCCGAGATTCTCAGATTTTAACTGTCATCATTTGACAACTGCTTCTCCATGCTTACAACCAACTTTGGTCTATCATCTTCGATGGATGGGAGGTAACAAACTTGAGGAGGGGAAGAAGAAGAAGAAGAAGGGATGATTACAAAAGACATTAAAAAAAAGGACCCTTTGTGATAAAATAATGACTAGAGATAAAAAGTTTGATGAGAAACTGCTAAATTGGTGCAGATTGCTACTTACCAGAGGGGGACGGTATTATTCCATTGAGTAAAGGAGATGATGCAGTGATTTGGGGACTCACTGAACCCTACAGAAAAAAAATAAGGAGAAAAAAATTAGATAAAATTGAAAACTTACAATTTTGACACAAAAAAAAAATAAATGAAGAAAAAGAAAAGACAGCCCCAAGGAGAGCAAAACTTGTCACTGTATTTATTACGTACTGAATGTTAGATAAAAACCACGACTTCAAACATATGTTGAACCCTGGAGGTCAGCTATCAGAGATGAGAGAGTCCATTTTAATTTAAAGTGAGATTGGAAGTTTGAACAATTAAAAGATACGTATGTGTGAAGGTTTGTGCCTTCTAATCTTGATGATATCCTGCATTAAACCATTATTTCTTCCACAAAATTAACGTACCTCCACCCCTGTTCTTTCAACTACTAAACAATACCATTGCAAATGTGCTCCACCCTTTTCATTCTCACTAAAGTATTTACTAGCTCCCAGCATAAACATTCCTTTCAAGATGAAACAAAATGGAAAAGGTGTCTTCCAATTTTTGCTACTACCATTGGGATCTACACCGAGATCTGCATATGCAGTCGGCTTCACCTGGGCTCGTGTAAACATGGCACTAATTTCCATGATAGAATGTAAAAGCAATAAAAAAGAAAACATTTGAAGACAACCAGACAAGAAGCACTTTGATCTCTCAAGCAATAACAAATACATTATTTACATTTGACGAATATTTGTCCTCATTTTGTTTGTTGTTAACACAAAGTTTCGGCTGATATACCCTCCAGCCTTCATGAAGTGTCTTGGGGAAATTTCGAACCAGGGTTCTCATTCTTAAGGTATTTTTTGATGTTATTATTATTATTATTATTATCATTATTATTATTGTTATTATTATTAAGGTCACTGCCTGGAATTGAACTCAGAATCTTAGGGCTAGTAGCCCACACTCTTAACCACTACACCATTTGCCCGCTCTTAACCACTATACCATATGCCCATGGGCATATGGCGTAGTGGTTAAGAGCACAGGCTACTAACCCCAAGATTCTGAGTTCAATTCCAGGCAGTGACCTGAATAATAATAACAACATCGAAAAATACCTTAGGAATGAGAACCCAAGTTCGAAATTTCCCCAAGACACCTGATAAAGGCTGGAGGGTATATCAGCGGAAACACTGTTAACAACAAACAAGATGAAGACAAATATCCGTCAAATGTAAATAATGTACATAATTCCTCATCTCTTAAATATAGAACTAAATAACAAATACATTTATATTATTTTCCCCCAACAAAATTCTAAACAAATTACTCTAATTGTAATCTTGATAAAATTGTTTAGCATCAAAAATAAATTAGAAAAAAGAAAGGGAGGGGGATTTTTTGTCAAGTTTAACCCTTTCAATACCAACCTGGCTGAAACAGGCTCTGGCTCCATCATGCAAATGCCTTGTTTTCATAAGTTTTAAGTTAAAAATCTTCCACCAAACCTTAGTCACAATTTATGTTCCTAATACTAGCTGAATGATAACTAAGTTATTTCAATAGATTCTTTGTTATATTTAAAGTAATTGAAAGAAACACAGCTCAAAATACAGTAACGAATGGGTTAATGCAACTAAGTGAAGTATGTGTGTGTGTGTGTGGGGGGGGGGACACACAAACCATTTGAATAATGGTAAAAATAAAGCAAAAATTTATCATATATCAGGAAGTTAACCAACAACAGACAAACAAGATTTGAACTCACAACTTCTGATATTTCATGACAGATAAGTAAAATGGTTGCAAGCCAGTCTGATTTACAAGAAACTCATTCACTATAGTACATTGCTCATTGCCTATAATAATTAAATATAATATTAATTCTAAATATTTCATTCATAAAAAAAGAACACACATATATATATTTACTCTGAGTGTTAACCAGGCTACTACTGGTTTCATGTTGAGAGAAATCTCTCAACAATTATCGAGCCTTCCACATAGAACATTGGCAATTGTAGAGAGAGAGGGAGTGTGTGTGTGTGTATATATATATATATATATATATATATATATATATATATAGCAAAGAGTAATTCTGAAATTTAAATGAATGTTTCCTCATAATAAAATAGTAAAGTATTATTCATGAAACTACCTCGTTAAGCTGGAAGTCAGAATTGTAATCTCAAAACAGATTTTCTTTCAGCCTCTGGGAGCAGTTTTATGATTGTAAACAAGACTCAAAGCTTTGTTCAACTTGTGAACTGGGAATTTAGATGTGTAGTGGGTTTTCACTGCAGTCATTGCTAAACCACTGAATAAAATTGTCCTGGTTGTTTCACCTTCACCTTTTCGTTACCATATTTGTGTTGAAAAACACTGTCTTTGTTTCAATTCATTTTGAGAAAAAAATGGTGAATTTCATAAAATAACTTTTGTCACCATGAATTTGGTGTTTGGAACATAAATTAACATGAAATTTTGATAGAAGATCATTTTAAAACTGGAAGTTAGAATCACAGAATGACAGATGGTCTCAGACAATAAGTTGGTGTCTAGAATTAAATATTGTTCTGTTTCTCTTGTAGATGTACAAACATTATTTACATTTGACGGATATTTGTCCTCATCTTGTTTGTTGTTAACACAGCTTTTCGGCTGGTTTACCCTCCAGCCTTCATCAGGTGTCTTAGAGAAATTTTAAACATGGGTTCTCATTCCTAAGGTATTTTTTGATATTGTTGTTGTTATTATTACTATTATTATTATTATTATTATTCAGGTCACTGCTTGGAATCGAACTCAGAATCTTGGGGTTAGTAGCCCTTGCTCTTAACCACTATGCCATATGCCCGTGGGTATAATAATAATAATAATAATAATAATAATATCGGAATATATCTTAAGAATGAGAACCCAGGTTCAAAATTTCCCCAAGACACCTTATGAAGGCTGGAGGGCATATCAGCCGAAATGTTGTGTTAACAACAAACAAGATGAGGACAAATATCCGTCAAATGTAAATAATGTACATAATTCCTCATCTCTTAAATATAGAATTTATGTACAAACATTGGCCGGAAGAAGTGATCTGTAGCAATTCAAACCTGTCCTGCTTGTTTTTACTAGTTTTCACTAATCCCAAAGCATGAATATCACAGCAGAAGAGTTGCATAAATGCACCAGGGTGACATAGTTTCAATCCTAGGTTTAGCATAAATATTTCACTCTTGCTAACTTAAACTTGCATAGTTTGGTAATTAATAACATAATAAAAGTACTAGTTATATACCGAAACAGATTCAATCAAAAAGAAGTTTAATTTGTACCAAGTTCAAAGAAATCTAATAATAAAGATACTCTTTGCCCTATACAAAAGAAATCTTGTAAGAAATTGTAGCAAAGTTCCTGCTCAATGTTTTCAGATTTTCCCAGCTTGGGGCTACAATCTACCATACTGCTGTAAAAGGCGTTGTGTCACCATAAAAAACATTAACATCTATGTGAATATGGCTCAACCAATCAGAACTGGCTGATTTATTATAGTTGATGCAGTGAACTTCAAAAGAAATATGCAAGGTTTTCTGCTAAGTAACTTGAATGAATGTTCTCGAAACCTTTCCTTACAGTAATAAAAAGCTGGTGCATCTCCCCTCAGACTAGAGCCACTCAGCAGTGCACATGGTACAAATATGACTTTGCTCAATGAATTGGTCTTTCACTTTGCCTTACCTAATATACTTATGCCATATGCAACAAAAGACAACAACCTTCAGCTGTAATGTCAGACCATGCACACATTGATTATATGCAGTGGTTTCAACTCTTTCTAATGACTCCATCTTCAAAGACTATGAATTACTTTCATAATATTACCTTGTGTATTGTATTACAGAAGCTTCCAAACTATTTTGCTTACCATTTCATTATCTCAAATTCATTCTTTTTATCTTTTATCTTTTACTTGTTTCAGACATTATACTGTGGCCATGCTGGAACACCACCTTGTAGAACTTTTAGTTGAAAGAATCAACCCCAGTGCATATTTTTTTCTAAAGCCTAGTACTTATTTTATCAGTCTCTTTTACAGAACCACTAGGTTACAGGGACATAAACACACCAGCAGCAGTGGTACACACACACACACACATACATACATGGCAGGCTTCTTTCAGTTTCCATTTACCAGATCCACTCACAAGGTTTTGGTCAGCCAGAAGCTATGTTAGAAGACCCTTACCCAGGGTGGCACACAGTGGGACTGAACCCAGAACCATGAGGTTTAGAAGCAAGCTTCTTACCACACAACCATGTCTGCACCTATTGTGAATATTTATGATGCAAGTTAAAAAAAACACATGAAAAATCAAATGCATAGTTTCTTCCCATGCAGCAGCCGACCTAATATTGTGAACTCACAACAAAGAATTAATTATTAAAATCTCACACTATGAACAAAATTGAATACAGAAACCAGTAATAAAGCAAAAGAAAGGACAAAACGATCGAGATGGGCAGGAAAACCATTGTTATTTCCAGTCTGAATGTGATAGGCGAGGAGAGTGAAATGTCCAAGATGTGTGAGAGGCTGGGTAAGATGTCTGGGATTATGCTTCTCTGAAGGGGTAGTCACATATACAATGGAAATGAAATGGTTGACGGTTTTTGAATAACTGGCCTTATTAGTCATAAGACGCAAGACAAACGAAAAAAAAAATTGCTTCCCAATCACATGGTTCTGGGTTCAGTCCTATTACGTGGCACCTTTGGCAAGTGTCTTCTACTATAGCCCCAGGCTACAAATGCTAAGCTATTTGTAACACCTTAAGGTCTCTCAAACTGTCAAAATTTGTTTTAAAAATGATGAAACTCGACTGCTTGGACTGCATCATCTTAAAGTATTTTTCAAACTCTTCTTACACAATATTACTCTCTATTGCCACATCATTTTAAATTTCTTCTTAACATTATCATGTTATAATGACACAATCTCTATAAGCAAGCAACAGTATTTTAATGACACAACTTTCGTACAAATTCTGAGTTATTAAGATAGAGTGCAGCAAAAAAAAAAAAAAATTCAAATTCACTATTTATGATGTTTCTACGATAAATAGTGTAATACATTAGTCTAAACCATAATGGTAAAGAAAGAAAAAGGACGGGAAGAAACGGTAAAACATTAATGTCATGTAGACATTGTTAGCACCTGGCTAACGTTATTGGCTGCATAAAATATGGGAGGTTTTTTTGCCTTGCCTTGTAATTAAGATGTAGGTTTTGTTTGAAATGTATCAAAATGGAATTGCCTAATTATTTAATTTACAATTAATTGCAAATTGTTATTGTAATTAATTTTAAGTAACTGACATTTTATTTTGAGACGAAACCGTTTAATATAAAGTGATAATTAATAATTCATTACAAGAGCCAGCCAATAGCAAACCTGAATAAATTCTATTCATTATGTGAAGAATATCATGTGTTATTTTATGAAAAGTACTTTTGATTCATTTGTCAGTTGTTTTTTTATTTATTTTGATGACTTAAATTGGTGCTGAATGATAAAATCTTTTTGTTTCACACAGGGTACCATACTAAAAATATTATTTAGTATTTGTCTTCCAAGGTACTTTGTGACCCTGTTGGTGCTGGTACCATGGAAAAAAGGCTGGTGATGGTGCCACATAAAAAGGACTGATGATGGTGCCATGTAAAAATCACCCACTACACTCTGTAAAGTGGTTGGCATTAGGAATGGCATCTAGCTGTAGAAACCATGCCAAAACAGACTGGAACCTGGTGCAGCTCCTGTAGATTTGTCCAGCTGATGCCAGTATGGAAAAAGGATGTTTAAAATGATGATGATGAGAGAGAGAGAGAGAGAGAGAGACTAGAAGCATCCATTTAAAACAGCTACAGAACACAAATTAAGTAGATACTTGTAAGTATTAGAGGAATAGATTTTATTCTCTCTCTCTAATCAATACATAAGCTTGAAAACTAAAAGGGTTATGATAGAAGTTTCAGGAATAAAAGAAAGGAGGAAATCTATCAAAAAAGGCAGAAATAGATTTAACATTGGCACAGCAGCAAATCATACTGGACTGTAGACAAGTAAAGGAGATGTTTCACAGTCTTAAAGTTTGACAAGAATTCTTGGCTGTATTAGAAGGAAATGGAAGGTTTTAGAGCTGCAGAAACAACACAGCAAAATTTAGCAACAGTTCATGACTCTGCTGAATAAAAAGTGACTTTAATTCAAGATGCTACAAAATCAGGAGGTTTTAAAAATGAACAACTTCAATTTACACTTTGGGGCAAACTGCCAATTCTTATCTGATTCAAATATGTCTCCCTTTTCAAACAATTTCTAAAGAAAAATCAATACATTTCAGTTTCATCGGGGAAGAAAATATCTTCTTCCACGGTTTATTTTATCATTTTGGTAACTCAACATCATTTTATGTCCCCTTTCTAGGTTGGTATGGGTTGGAACAGTTCATCAGGATCTGACACTTAGAAGGGACTGTGTCGTGCCCCAATGTCTTAGTTTTGGTTGCTATAGCTGGAAGCCTTTCTTAACATCAATCACTATACACAGTATGAATTAGGAGCATTTCTTTCATACACCAGCACTAGAGAGTTTGTCATGTCTCCAGCAATACTGAACAGTTCTGTCAAACCTGCATTATTTCTATACAATTTGCCAAACCCCTCCTTTACAAAGTGTGCAGCATGTATTTTTTTCACAGAGTACTAGTGAGGTTGTTTTGTGACTCCTGAAGCTAAAAAGTTCCAAGGATCAAAGGAAGAGAGGAAGGGAAGGGAAATAAGGCTGTGTGAGTAACAGGGTAGACACTGTGAGGGGAGGGAGCAGGGAATGGAAAGGGTGGTGGTAGTGTCAAGGGTTAGTGAGGAGGATAGGAACAGAATAATAAAAGTGATAGGGTAGGTTGAACAGGAGAACCCAGTGCTACCCCACGTTATAAGGGTGAATATGAGTGGAGAGTATAGGAGGAGAGAGCATAAAAGGGGTAGGTCAGAGAGAAAAAGAGGTTGGAGGTGTCATAGAGATGGTGAAGCAGAGGATGAACAGTGAAAGCATCATAGAAGCTGTGGGGAGGGGGGCATCAAGAGCGAGGTGGAGAGGAGTGGGTGAATGTCCCAGTCACTAACCACCCCCTTTTAAAGCACTCTTTCTGCCATGGCTACCAAAGTGAGTGGAATATGTTACCAATTGTTGTGGCCCCTTGTCAAAATATCGATTGTTTCTTTATTAGTTGTGCCCAAACCCCAAAATGGATGTAACTTTTTAAGTAAGAAATACTGCAAAAGACTTTAAAAAAGGCTCGAAGCTGAACTCTCAGAGGCAAAAAATGACTCTTTTATACAAACCTCATCCATCTTATCTGTTACTCTTTCCATTACCGTCCTCTCACAATAAATCAGTTGTGTGTATATATATATATATATATTCAAACAAGTATTTTCTATATGTATACAGATACATGTGAAGATGTGGCCTATGGCATTCATGATCACAAGATTGTGGTTTCAATTCCCCAACCTGATATTATGTTGCATTCCTGTGCAAAACACTTCATTCCATGTTACTTCAGCCCACTGAGCAGTTAAATGAGTTCCAGCAATACTTGGGAAGTTAACCCTGTGATGGACTAGCATCCCATTCAGGGGGAGTGTGGTAATCTCATTCACTTATATATCATGGAAACCAGGTTAAGTTCCATCTTTATTACTCCTAAGGATCATGACAGACCTAAGTAAGTAATACATATATGAATACATTAAAATACACATGAAGCATTTGTGTTTAACAGGTATTGGGGATTGACCTCAAAGCTTTTCAGTGAGGCTTCAAGGACACACTGAAAGCCTCAATGAAGGGCTTTGGGATCAGCCCCTGGGAAACACAAGCACAAGACTGCCCTGCCTGGCAAAGTTGCGCTAACAGAGGTGCTACCACCTACAAACAGAACAGAATTACAAAGGCACAAAGAAAATGCAAACTACACAAGTCCAAAGCCAACCCCTTGCCTTCAGTCCCAACAGACCACAAGTGCCCAACCTGCAGGGCCTTCCAAGTATCCATCGGACTGATTGGCCACAGGTGGACACATTGTGTCCAGTCTTCTATGTGATGTCCTTGGTCATTGTCAATGATGACAGGGCAAACTAAAAACACACACACACATTAATTTTTACAAGGAAAAGGTTGACAGTGACTTTGAAGTTTTGGCATACTTGTCATCAGGACTGATGACAATGAATGAGTGAAAACTTTCCTTGTAAAAATTAATAAATATCTACTCTACTAAAAAGTACTGTGTCATCCTTCCATCTCATGTTAGATTCTTCTTTAATATACAATCTACCATAAAAGCAAATACTGTAAATCCTCAAGTATAGTCCGCCCTTGAGTATAATACCCAGGGGATTTTTAGGGGGCTGTACTTCTGAAAAACCTAAACCTTGTGTATAATACGCACCCCTTCTCTAACTTGAGTCAAGGAGGTCTATATAATGTCCTTGGTTTGTAAAAATATATACGGTAACGTCCTTTATTATTATTGTATATATAACATAATGCAAACGTGTAGCTTTTTTGTGCATTTTGTTTGCAGAAAATAAAGAAATAACTGTAATAACAGTAATAATGTTTAATAAATGTTGCTTACTGCAAGTTATGGATGATTCTTTTATGACTTCATTGCTTTCAGGCTTAGCTTAAGGTATTTTCGCACCCAACATCACAAAATGCGTCTGAATAAATATTGCCAGACAACAAATAGGGACTCGGACATTGCTTAGAAAATATTTTTCATTTTTAACCTCGTGTATAGTACGCACTAGGGATTTTGACCTTTAAATTGTGGGGGGAAAATGCGGATTATACTCGAGGATCTAAGGTATTGATAAACACACACAACACTTGGATACATGAGCTTGAAGCGACCCTGCAACCTGCCAGGTTTTATCAAACCGTTCAACCCATACCAGCATGGAAATGGGGTGCTCAATGATGATGATACATAGAAATATTATATATCATCATCCTCATCATCATTTAAAGTCCATCTTCCATGCTGGGAATGGGTTGAAGGATTTGTAAGGAGCTGGTAAGCTAGAGGATTTAGCCAAGTTCCAACTCTCTGCTTTGGCATAGTTTTTATGGCTGGATGCCCTTCCTAACATCAACCACTTTGCAGAGTGGATTGAGTACTTTTTACACACACACAAGATACATATTATAAATAGTTTCTCTTTCACCTGTTTCAGTCATTATACATACATCATGACTGATGTATGTATAATGATGTATGTATCATCATCATCATCATTCCAGCAGCCAGTTTCTATGCCTGAATGGATCAGATGAGGTTTGATGAAGGTTTTACTACAGTCGGATGCCCTTACCCAGGTAATATTTCCATCTTGACTACAAATGTTTCTCCATAGATATGATCATCATGTGATGTCAGGACAAGGACACACACACGAGTCTACTTTCAGTTTCCATCTACCGTATCTACTCACAAGGCTTTGGTAGACCCAGGACTACAGTGGACAATACTTGTCTTCAGATGCTACACAGTGGGACTGAACAGGAGACAACATGTCTCAGAAGCAAGCTTCTCAATCACACAGCTCCATCTACCTCTATGCAGATATCATCAAACACATCATCACTGTTTCACATCTGTTGCTCCATGCCAGGATCAGTTGGATGGTTCAACATGATCCAACTTGCCCAAGGGCTGTGTTGCCCTCCAATGTCTGCTTTGGCATGGTGTCTATGGATGGATGTCCTTCCTTCTGCCACCCACTTTACAAAAGCACACCGGATGCTTTTTACATGGCAAAGGCTCCAGTGAGGTCAATAAGTAACCCTTTAAGACACTTTCCCCATCCTATTTTAGCAACTATATTTGCAGAGAATCCTCTCCCACAGCTAATTTCGTCACCTATGAGTTAGATAAATTACCTACAACCTTAAAGGAGCCTCCTGGACATATGTTTGTTGTCCCTGTGCATCGAAGTCCACTTTCTCTGTTAATCTTCCAGTGATTCTATGGCGTGTATTGTGTATCCATGGTTTGCACTAAATACACCATATGGAATTACTACTTACACCTTTCCTACAAATCAAAAAGAGTCATTTTCATGAATGGATAAACATATGGTTTGTTTCCCTGCTTACAAGGACTGTGGTATTTTCCAAATTAAACTCAAGGCCCTCCAATTCCAAGATTTGATTCCACACCAGGAATTTCTTTTCTAATTCTGCTACTTTTTCAGCTTTAACAACAAGGTCATCAGTATAGAGGAGTTCGAATGGAGAACTTGTTTTAAAATCTATTGATTTATATATATGGATAAGCATATACATATATAGAATGAGCCAGGTGTGTGTGTGTGTATGCTTATGTGAGTATGCATGTATGTGCGAATACACATGCATGCATATAAGTGTTCATCTGTGTATGTTTGTGTCATGTGATCTTGAGATCACATGACAGTCATAAATGAGTGTCCCTGCCATACAAACAGTGTTGTTTACTCCCAACACTCTGTAGAAAGCATTCCTAACCACGGGGAAAATATCTTGCTTGGAAACAGATGAGTGTTGGCAACAGGAAGGATATCAGTCTGTAGAAATTAACTCCATCTGACCCATGCCAGCATGGTAAAGTTGACATTAAATTGACGATGATACATATCTATATTCACAATATATACACACACACATTTACATAATATATAAGATATGTACAAATGCATACATAGCTACAGGTACACCACACATACAGATTCATATATAGGTTTGGTGATGAACTCAAAACACGAATATGTAAACTTTTTTTTTTCTTTTTTCACTAATAATAATTTGCAGAATTTACCAAGTGACTCAAGAGCAGGCATTTATCAAACTTTTGATGAGTGCCAATGAATGAAACTCCCAACCTCAAGTCTCTCTCTAACCTCTACTGATTATTAATAATAAACAAATACACTGATTTATCGGTGCAGGAGTAGCTGTGTGGTAAGAAGCTTGCTTCCCAACCACATGGTTCTGGGTTCAGTCCCACTGCATGGCAATTGGGTAAATGTCTATAGGTACAGGAGTGGCTGTGTGGTAATAAGCTTGCTTCCCAACCACATGGTTCCCGGTTCAGTCCCACTGCGTGGCACCTTGGGCATGTGTCTTCTACTATAGCCTCAGGTTGACAAAAGCCTTGCGAGAGGGTTGGCAGACATAAACTGAAAGAAGCCCATCAAATACATATGTATGTGTCTCCCCACCAATGCTGGTGTGTTTACATCCCCATAACTTAGTGGTTCGGCAAAAATACTAACAGAATTAGTATTAGGCTTACAAAGAGTAAGTTCTGGGGTCAATTTGTTCGACTAAAGATGGTGCTCCAGCATGGCCACAGTCAAATGACTGAAACAAGTAAAAGTATATATACATATACATTGTGTGTGTGTGTGTGTGTATACACACACACACACACACACACACAAATATACATAGACATAATCTCTTAAACTCTTCAACTCGTTTCAGCTTGAAAGCTGCCATCATGCTGGAATACCAATACATACATATATATAATAATATATATATATATATATATATATATACACACACACACACACACATATACAAATACAAACATACATATACACACATGGTTATCCAAAGAGTGAGTGTGTTTAAATGTACTTTCAAACCTGCATTTAACTCGACAGACTCTCTCGACACCATTAATCCCACTTTTCAAACTTAATATTTGTTGATTTTTCTCTCAGTTGAGCCTCTAATAATATTGATGACAGCAATAATTATTTCATTGAATTAAACATTTAACTGAAAGATTGTACATGATTGTCCTAACAGATTTCTTGAAATCAGTCTAAAGAAATGGGTTTTTAAACAGCTTTTACAATTTAGTAGATTTTTTTCATCACTATCCTGAAGATGAGACATATTTTGTTTCTTTTACTCTTTTATTTGCTTCAATCATTTGACTGTGGCCATGCTAGAGCATCATCTTTAGTTAAATGAATCAACCCCAGGACTTATTCCTTGTAAACCCAGTACTTATTTTACCAGTCTCTTTTGCCAAACTGTTAAGTTATGGGGGATGTAAACACACCAACACCAGTTGTCAAGTGATAGTGGGTGGACAAACATAGACACACAAATACATATATATATATATATATATATATATATATATATATATAAAATATTATTGAGACAAAACACATATTTTGCAAAACAAACAAGGAAAGACTTAATCAATACATAAAATTAATAAATAGTAAAAAATAAAAAGTAAAAAATTAATAAATAGTAAAAAATATTAAATTTTTTTAATTTTATTTTTTACTATTTATAAATTTTATGTATTGATTAAGTCTTTCCTGTGTTGTTTTGCAAAATAGTGGTTTTGTCTCAAATAATATTTTATTATATATATATATATATATATATATATATGTATTTGTGTGTCTATGTTTGTCCACCCACTATCACTTGACAACTGGTGTTGGTGTGTTTACATCCCCCATAACTTAACAGTCCTGTAAATTTGGATATATTCCCTAATAGTTTTATTATATATATATATATATATATTATATATTGTATACATGGTTACGGGTTCAGTCCCACTGTGTGGAATCTTGGGCAAATGTCTTCTACTATAGCCACAGGCCAACCAAAGCCTTGTGAGTGGATTTGGTAGACAGAAACTGAAAGAAGCCCGTCATATGTATATATATAAGTGTGTGTGTGTGTGTGTCTGTATTTGTGCCCCCAACATCGCTTGGCAACCGATGCTGGTGTGTTTACGTCCCTGTAACTTAGCAGTTCGGCAAATGAGACTGATAGAAAAAGTACTAGGCTTACAAAGAATAAGTCCTGGGGTCAATTTGCTCAACTAAAGGTGGTGCTCCAGCATGGCTGCAGTCAAATGACAAACAAGTAAAAGAATAAAAGAATATGTATATATATATATATATAGACACAACAGGCTTCTTTCAGTTTCCAGCTACTAAATCCACTCACAAGGCTTTGGTTGGCCCAAGGCTATAATAGCAGACACTTGCCCAAGGTGCCATGCAGTGGGACTGAACCCAGAACCATGTGGTTGGGAAGCAAGCTTCTTACCACACAGCCACACCTGCACTTATGCTTGCAGAATATTTTCTATCAGTGGTCACAGATAATAATTCTTTCTAATTTTGGTACTAGGCCTGCAAATTTGAGGGAATGAGGAAGTTGATTACATCAACCCTAGCGCTCAACTGGTACTTATTTTATCAACCCCTAAAAAGCCAAAGTCAACTTCAGCAGCATTTGAACTCCGAATGGAAAGGGCAAGAAGATATGCCACAAAGCATTTTGTCCAACATGCTAACAAACCTGCCAATTCACTACCTTTAATGTTTCTAATTTTGGTACCAGCCCAGCAGTTTTAGAAGAAGGAGGAATAACTGATTACATCAGCATCAATACTTGACTAATATTTTATTTTAGTGACCCCCTCTTCACACCAAAGGATGACCAGTAAAACTGACCACAGTTGGCCTTGAACTCAGAATGTACCAAGCCGAAACAAATGCCACTAAGCAGTTTTGTCTGATGTGTCAATGACTCTTGCCAATTCGTCACCGAATAGTAATAATAATATCATCGAGGATTAGCACTTTGACCTTTGATTGGTATCCTGGAGATAGAATATATTTTGTTTGTCAAGTACTTTCTACCAGACACTCTTTACTTACTTGTTTCAGTCATTTGACTGCGGCCATGCTGGAGCACCACCTTTTAGTCGAGCAAATCGACCCTAGGACTTATTCTTTGTAAGCCTAGTACTTATTCTATTGGTCTCTTTTGCCGAACCGCTATGTTACAGGGTCGTAAACACATCAGCATTGGTTGTCAAGCGATATTGGGGAGACAAACACACACACACATATATATATACATATATATGATGGGCTTCTTTCAGTTTCCGTCCACCAAATCCACTCACAAGGCTTTGGTCGGCTAGAGACTATAGTAGAAGACACTTGCCCAAGGTGCCACGCAGTGGGACTGAACCCGGAACCATGTGGTTGGTAAGCAAGCTACTTACCACATAGCCACTCCTGCGCCTACGAATAATAATAATAATGCTTTCAAAATTTTGCCGCTAGGGCAACAATTTTGGGGGAGGGGTTAAGTCGATTACATCAACCCCAGTGTGCAACTGGTACTTATTTTATTGACCCTGAAAGGATGAAAGGCAAAGTCGACTTCGGCGGAGTTTGAACTCAGAACAAGAAGAAAATGAAATGCCTCTAAGCATTTTGCCTGGCAGTGCTGACGATATAATAATAATAATAATAATAATTTGAACGAATCTTACTTCTCAGAATCTGGTCACTTTTCCCTACAATATATAATTTTTAATAATAAATTACTCCTGTATTGAAATGTGCAACTTATTGCTTGAGGTTTCTGGGTGAGACTTTGAACAACACATAAAGCAAACAACAAAATGATAATATCATGGAGGTTTTAAAATTTGCATTTGTAATCAAGACAATAATAACACTGCTTCTTTCTTTTGTATTAATCTAAGAGATGAATATCCTAGTGAAATGAAATCCTGACCCCAACTGAGTAGCACTTGTAGCATATACAGGTTGCTAAGCAATATGAAGGTCAGTGATCAAATTAAAACAGATCAGTGACAAAACAAGGTGAATGAAATAAAATATCAAAGAGTATTGATATTTCTATATAATGCAGCAAATAGTTGATCTACAACAAAATAAGTGAGATTCAACTTAAAGTAAGCTGTTGTCCCCATAATTATAGCTGTAGGATTACAAAAATATATTTTGATGTTTATCCTAATGAAACAGCTGTTGATCAAGACATATAAACTATTCATGAAACTTATGCATTTCTGCTTTTACCTCAAATATGTTGCTTTTCACAATTGTTTTAACTGATCATACATTACATATTTATCTTTATCTTCTACTTGTTTCAGTCATTGGACTGTGTCCATGCTGGGGCACTGCCTCAGAGAGATTTTAGTTGATCAACCCCAGTACTCTTTTTTTATTAAAACCTGTTACTTATTCTATCAGTCTCTTTTGTCAAACAAAGTTATATGGATGTAAACAAACCAACACCAGTTGTCAAGCAGTGGTAGGTAGTCATACAGATATATAGACATGCACATATACGTCAGTTTCTGTGTAACAAATTCACTCACAAGGCTTTGGTTGGACCAAGGTTATAGTAGATGACACTTGCCCAATGTGCTACACAGTGGAACTGAACTCAGAACCAGGATGTTGGGAAGCAAACTTTTACCACGAAGACACACCTGCACCTATGAATTTAAATTTTGAAGGTTATGCATCAATCCTCTAAATGGTGTTTTAACTTTTTAGCATTCAAACCGACCATATCCAGCCCAGATATCCCAACTGTTTTATGTTCAAACTGGCTAGATCCAGCCTCTCACACCTACCCTACAATATCATCCTAAAAATAAACAATCACATCATCAAAATGTCAAAGCTATGAGATAATGCGTGATTAATTCAAAATAATGTGTGTAACTAAAGATTAGATTTGACAGGGTAATGTGAATGCTGAAGGGTTTAATCTCTAGATTGATGCATTTGCCAATTAGAAGTAACAGCTTATCAGAGAAATACTGCATTATTATTCCTCTAGATTGTACCTGATATTGGTTTTTGCAAGTAAATGATGGTCCATCCAAGTAAAATAGGAATCAAAGGGGTCCATAGGTAAAAAATGGTTGAGAACAAGATTTAGACAAATCCTGTGTTTTGTGAACAACAGAGGAGCAATTTGACAATATTTTAATTTTGTATATTTTTCTCTTAACTTATTCTACTCCCTTCTCAACCCTGTTTATGAAATATTGGCTTTAAGTTAGTGACTCATTTATAATTGATTCTTTTATTTACTATTGGGTATATACTTGGTTCCAAGTTTAAGAAATTAAAGATATGAGTAACAGTTAAGCAATTTCTTATGTTCTCCCTCCCCTAAAAAATAATGTGAAACTTTATCAAACTAAACAACCCTGCTTTTCAATTAATTTTTCAATACACATTCTTTACAAACATCTTTTCTTTAAAACCTTTAGCATTCAAAGCAGCCATATCCAGCCTAAAATACTCTACCCCCCTCTATGTTCAAACCAGTCAGATCCACCATCTTACACCTACCCTACAATATCATTCCCAAAGTAAAGAGTCACATCACAGAAATCTCACAGCTATGAGATAATGCAGGACTAATTCAAAACAATGTGAATAAAATAAGCATTATACTTGACAAAGAAATCTGAATGCTAAAGGATTAGGAGCAATATCCAAGCCCTTATTCACAATTTTTTTTTCTCCATACAATGAACGAGGGACTAATTTTAATGCAAAAGGAGGCAAAATTATTTATCATTTCTCAGGCTGTTGAGGGGGAGCATTTACAAAATGAACAGCATTAATTTTTTTTCTTTCACTAATTAGCAACAAAAATCAATTAAAAATATCAGATTGAGTTGAGCATGATTAACATTTTTTTAATGTGAGGGATCAGGAAAGAAATATTAGGAGTCAGGGTGGTTTGTAAGGTAGGAGGGGAGTGGGGGATTAGTCCCTCTTCCACATTCGGGCCACATGTTATTTTCATAGAGAAGGGAGTTGGACATTATCAGAAAGACAAATGGGCGCAGTCAAGTAAATAAACAACAAAAACAACACTTATGAAAAATCAATTTACTGTTACTTGCAAACATCACTAAATATCCTCAGGAGAGATCTTTCAAGAATATATATATATAAAAAAAAAAAAAAAGAGAAAACTCTTTATATAAGAATCTTATTTTGTATATATTACAATTTATACATTTTTTCAGACCTATGTATTTTTTTGTTCCAGTTTTATTTTTTTCAAATTTTTTTTATTATTATTATTATTTGGTATTTCAAGAAATGTGAACACATTCATCCATCCGTTTATCACGAAATACCAGCAATATAAACATACTGCCCCAATCAGTAGCGCAAAGGCTATCTGATGAAAATGTGTAATGTATTCAAAATTTGACACATGAAAAATAATAGTTCATTTTGGAAAATGACTTGAGCATTTTTTTGTTTTTGTAAAAAGGTGCCAATTATATGAGCGGCAAGAACCTTAGGATGAAGAAGGAATGGTGGAAGTAACAGGTTTTGTCATATCTGAAGAGTTTTTTTTTTTTGTTTTGTTTTGTTTCTTCTTTCTCTTTTTTTTCTTTCATTTTGTATTATTTTTTTCATTTATTATTTTTAAAACTTTTTGTATCAAGCAACAACAGCCACACACCATGTCTGCAGCTCAGTGGATTTCTCATGCAGAGTTATCTTCCCCTCAGTCAGTAATAAAAGTGTTTCAAATTTATGTCCTCAAGTCCCGGACACAGGACGTCGTTGTTTACATTTGGAAATTACCTGGAAACAATGCTGCGTGTTTGGTGTGTTGTTTGTGTATGTTGAGGTGTAGCATGTCGGCATTTAATGGGTCGGGGTGGGGGTACATAGAATTGTGGAGGGGCAGGCGGGTGTAAAGACAGAGGGAGATAATAAAAATGACACCAATGTCAAAAAATAAACTCTGAAATGACTTGGCCATAATATCCCAAATGGATTAACACAGAAACCGAATTTTTTTTTTCAGAAATAAACTCTTAGAAATCATTGCACAGCTGCCAATTAGACTATCGTTGAATTTCAGAGCAAATTTAGAGACAATATTGGTGAGTGACCATAATAAGGGGGTGGAAGGGACAGAGGGGATTGGGAGAAAAAAAAATAACTAGCCCAAAGAGATAAAAAACAATGGTATTAATATTTAATGGGATATTAAACAATACCTGTAACGCCACCAAATCTTTGTCTTTATATATATTTTTTAATCATTTTTTTTTTTTACTTTCCCTTGGAATGAAGAAATAAATTAAAAGGAAATGTCCTGAAAAAGGTCATGTTGCTTGCCACAGGTTTCGAACGCTACATGATGACATATATCAAAATAACATATTTAGCTGTCTTGTAATTTCTTTTGGATTAAAATGGCTGACATATTTTTGCATTATTATCATTATAATTATTATTATTATATTTTTAAAATTTGAATGTCACGCATGATAGAATTTCACTGGGTTTATTACTAAAGGAATAACTTTGTTAGTTATGTAAATATTAGAAAAAAAAAATTACACTAGACATGACTTTATTTAGACTTTGCCAGGCTAACCTGACCATTTTACTTGTCGGTACAAATTATTAGGTTTAACCTATACATGCCCACCACTCCCAACAATACAGAAATGGAGTCAATACCCATGATACAAAATTTACATTATACTATTAACAGCCAGTAAAATTCCCATCTGAACTTACAACAATAATTTAGTAACTGAGTAGCTTGATGTAATTAATGGGTTAACGATGTAATTGAAAGAGGGCAGTGAAATAGTGCTGCTAAACAATCAGACAATTACACACACAAGTTTCATTAAATACCCAACTGTGTTCAAAAGTTATTTTTTTGATTTTGGACTTTTTGCATGTTCTAAGTTTTGCTTTTTTTAACCATTAGCTTAGGAATAATCAAATTCCTAAATTCATATTCAACGTTTCGAAATTTTCAGAGTTTAAGAAACTAACACAAATGTCAAATATATTTAATTCCTGAAACCAAAACTGAGAAAGTCTGGAAACATCGAATATGAATTTAGGAAATTTATTGTTCCAAACAGTAAAGAAGAAAAAAGAAAATAAAAAACATCTAAAACCTTGAATGCAGTCATGTATTTAAAACATACACACACAGACACACATACTTATATACATATCATATATATATATACATATACATATATATATATATATATATATATATATGTATATACACACATATACATTTACACCATTGTATACTCATACACATTCATATACAGCTTTCTTTTTCTCTCTCTCATAAATACACACACACACACATAAATATACACATTATATATCACATTTAGTGAACCATAAGAAATGTTGGGTACAGGCATCCAACAGGCCAATCACTGGTTCACAGCATTTCTGGTGGCGAGATTGACAAGGAAGAGAGTGCCTCATACTTGGTGCAGAACAACTGTTGCAAGAAACTCCAAACAAAAAGTACTGCTGCTTATTTATAATCTTTACTGCCACACACACACACACACACACAGAAAACATGACTCCTCTAATTTTATCTATTTTCATCAAGACCTTTCTTGTTTTCCAATATTTTTGTACAAGGCCCTTGTTATTCCTTTGGAAAAGTTCCTAAATCGATATTTTGAAAACTTTCTCAGCTACATCTTCAGGATGGTGAGTGCAACAGACTCTTTTGCTGTAGACATCTGTGACTTATTGTAGACTTTATTGGCAGAATTTAAATAGTTAGATATATCAACTGTTACATGTTCATGCTATGTGTGTGACATGCACATTATTTGTGGACACGCTTTGTGTTATCCATTGCAGTTTATTTGTTGTGGGTAATTCTGTTCAGTATGGACATGTCCACTAATGTTTTCCTATCTAGATTTTAGGTTTTCCTTTTGTGCTTCATGGCTTTGTAAATACA